>NW_027466470.1:1640000-1830000 GCF_050575085.1 Anarhichas minor | reverse complement strand
TACATTAAAATCCATACACATCCTAACAGGAAACAGGAAGAGCATGGGTGAGAATTTGGCTGGGATCTGACTTACGTAGGGTATTTATCATATTAAGACTCTGAATTCTATGCCCACTGTGTGGTCCACTGTGTGGTCAACTGGCTGTCCAGCGGTCATACTACAAGATACTAAACACATTACTTCATTGTGATCTATATAGCTTTTTTCCAAAAGCAAGTTCATAATTTGCAAACATACCTTTTAGTGGAGTTACCTAAAGATAAAACAATTTTAAGATTTCCAAGCAACATTTTAGCTAGAGGTCTTCTCAAATAAACACCAGGAAAGTAAATGATGTAATAAGAAAGGGTCAAAGAAATCTAATTAATTGAGAAAATAATGAACCAAACATCTACTATTACAGATAGTATTACTGATAGCGAAGCTGTCGATAGAGAAATTAATACAAAAAGTTTCCTTATTCCTTTGCCCTTGAGGAAAGACAGTCCACATTTCAAGTAAATGGAACTGCTTGCCATTAATTACACTTAGCAAATGAGATTATCCACAGCTGTCAAACCACACACACACACACAGACCGGACAGGGAGCGGGTGCTTCTCGCTTCCCCCCTGCCATGCCTAATTTCATTATTCTATTAAAAAAGGTTCATTAACAGCGGCTGGATGGAGAAACTTCGCTTCTGAGGTTTGATAGAACACAAGCGCTGTGGAATATGAAGCTATATGCAAGTGGAGAAACGTTTTGTAGGAGTTACTCTCGTTACCAGAGTATGATTACTATTTATCCAGATGTGATGACCGAGTGGTTAAGGCGCTACACTTGAAATCAAATGTGGATTAGGTTTGAACCGGTGTGCGTTATACGGTTTGTTTGACACTTCAGACCACCTGAAAGCCTCAACAGCAAAATGTTGTTTGTCTCCTGACTGTCATCACTGAAATGTCTTTTAAAAGCTTACGAATAGTGAGTGTGAGAGACGGTTACTCCAAATAGTCAAAAACAAAAAGCAAAAGTGTTTTTCCATTTGTAGTGGTAAAAATGACAAACTGACTGATATAAGTGCAATTTTGTTGAAGTTTTTACCAAAGACTTTCATATCACCTGTGTTGCACAACAGCAGCTGCCTTTTCATATCTAAATTGCTGCAAAACACCTTTTTTTATGCAGATTTGCTTGTTGAGAAGATTACAGGTAGATTAAGCAAATAATTAGTCATGTTGCAACCTGGTTAACCTCTATTTAAATCAAGTGTTACGTCTAATACTGCAATTCACAACTGGGAGTGAGTTAATGGAGTGCTCCTTGAATGAGCGAGAGTGTTTACGAGCGAGGGGGGGAAAGTGACAGAGAGTGTGGGAAGGTATGAGGGGCTCAGCCGCTGTAACGCAAAGACAAACACGGTTATTATCTTTTTCAACCCCAAAATAAATGGCCCCATTAGATGATGGCGCAGGTCATTAAAAACACCTCTTGCTGCCTTCAGAAGCTCCAGACTCACATCATTACATTCACTTCCCGTCTCACAGCTCTCGCTCATATCAACCCACCACTTAATGGCCTCACACGCCTAATATAACTGCAAGGTGCAAGGTTAATGCCGAATAGTTTAGTGTGCGTTCTTCATTATTGTAATGACTTTAAGTTTGCATCGCAGTGCCCTCCAGTATCACCAGCCACCGGGGATCAGAAATGGGCCAAACAGGCAGTAAAGTTACCCACCAGAAGAAACATGCATCTGATAGACTGTTTCAGGACTAAAAGTTATTTAATAGTTTATTGTAATAGTGAGATTAATTAGAATTTGATGAGCTCTACACTCCTTTTTTATTTGATTTATAGATTTTACAGCTTTATGTTAAATGTACTATTTTGTAATATTGAATTTAAATTTTGCCTTTTTAAAGGTAAAATAAAATGAATAATGAATCCCAAAATGCTACAGATTGTATCTGGAAACAATTGTGTAATTTAAAATTATAAAGTGTCTTAGAACGGCTCATTATATAAAGTAGATATCAAATATAATATTTCTCTTTCTTTATGTCTGTGTGTGGAGTATATTCTGCCCCTCCCGCATTGCTAAACAAGAGCTGTTTCATGTTGGCACCAGATAAATCTAAACCTGGGGATAAATGGGGTCACTGGTTCAGGGGGCCAACAGGGATCTACTGGTGATCTATTACAGTGTTGGAGCTGCTGGTGTATCCTGAAGCCAAATCCCCAAATCAAAAGAAGTGGAAGAGATATTATGTTTAGAGGGAGGAGGAAAGGTCTGCACGAAAGAGGTGTTTCAGAACAGAAAAATGCTGTTTATTTTAATTAATTAGTTATTTAATCCACTTTTAGATTTTTAACAATTGGTTACCACAGTGAAGTACAAAATTCCCGAATTGTTTGTGATGTAAGTTTGTAGTCAGGACATAATGCTGCAATCCATTGCAAGTTGGAGGTCAATAATTGCCGATACGATACAACCTAAATGCATCTCCTCTATAAAACATGGACGGACCTAAATCAATTTGCACCAGCACCATAACAAAGAGAAACAGTGTATAAAGTAACCATCCTTAAATTAACAACTAGAGAGTCCTGTGAGGAAATACTTCTAAATCTAGTATGATATTTCAAGGATCAGGGGGAATCCTGTCAAGAGACGGGAGGAGTAAACTAATACTGCATGCTCGCAAAGCAACAGAATCAAAATAGAAATGCAAATTACAAAGTTTATACAGCGCAACTTTCACAATACAAACACTCCATAAAGTAAAACGTTTTAAAAAGGTAAATGACATAGTCTGTAAATAAGAAGTGGACGTAGTCGTCATGACGTCACCTGTTGGTTGCAACCAGTGAATGAAAGTGACGTAGAGACGCCGTATACGTCTCTGGTAGAGATCTGTCAATCACCGTGTAGCCCCGCCCCTAAAGCATCCCCTGCTTTATGGTCTGTGTGACTCTAAATGGACCATAAGTTACTAAATGAACATCATGCTGTATTGAAGAAGACTTGAAACTAGAGATTGAGACCATAAACTCATGTTTACAATGTTTGTACTTCACTTTTCAGAACATGTTATTATTGTGAGATATTTTCTTCTATATCTAATTGAAAAACAGCCATCACACCAAGGACACCTTCAAACCACTCACCAAATCCATTTAAATCAAATGAAAAACGTTTGTGCCCGATTCAAGAACTGTGTGACCGGGTTAATAAGACAAAGCTTCAAGCCCCTCGATGCTTCCTGTCTGAAAACCTCCGGCACCGACACCTTTCAATTACCCCGGCTGGCTCCTCTCTGTTTGCTTTCACTCCGTTCATTTAAGTGGGAACCCTTATGGCCGTCCCTGCCTCACACATTGCGTTTGTGCTATCGCCATAAACGTGTTCACCTCCGTCCATTTCATTACTTTTATGGTTGGGACTGAATATAAAACTATGCAGTAAAAGCGTTCAGAATCATGACTGTAATTGGGATCATTTCGCAAACACAAAAATGTCAGAGATGAGTTGTTTTCATATATAAGTAAACGGTAGTGAAATACTGCATCTGTCATATTGTGGAGAAAATGCACAGTGATTTCAGATGTTTATGGTGCTGTTTTTCAGAACGAGGCGACATGTTATCAACTCTCATCAGTCCCATAAGACACTGGGATACTGGAGCATCATCAGCTGAGGAAGCAGACAATTCAAGTAAATATTTTTCCTCCTTGTACTTAAAAAATGTTGTTTTTTTACTGCCAATAAAACTGAAGTTTTCATGTCCAGCTACCACAGACTTATTATACCACAGGGGCCAAGTAACCAACACACACCCTGGATTATGTTGAAATGATCATTGTTTATTATATTTACTACATTTCATCTTTTCAAGTTTACTCTCTGAAACTTACTCCAAGTGGTAATCAATTTATTTGGCTGGTTAACAAAACGCCCACATCCTGTTGCAAATACTGACATTACAGTCTGGAGAGCGGGCGACAGGAGATGGACCCAAATGTAGAAACAACTCAGTATCATGGCAGTTAATAGTCCCGAAATGCGGTCAATTTGTTTCCCGTATAGGGACACGAATCGTCTGTTTTTTGTTTTGTTTTTAAACTACAGTTAGGTTTGGTATCAAACCCCCGTAGTTAGTTTTAGGAAAACTGTCACGGAACGTTAGGTTTAGCCAACGAATCTGCAACCGTAAAACCTCAACGCTCCTGATCGAAAGTCTTCCATTTGTTAGACCCGTCCACCTCACCTCCCACCCACTAGTAGAGGTCTTTTTGGACATGTAAAACTACATCACTTGCTCTGACTGTTGCATTGTCAAGCGTATGCTTTTAATTTGTGTGTCCACCATGAGTACAAATCATAATTGTCTTTCCATTGGCATTATTTTTGTCTGAGCGAATGAAAAAGTACACAAAACCATTGGATTGCAAAGAGGCAGCAGAAACTATGCCATGATTTAATCAAGAAGCTGACGAGCTTTAGTCCAACAAAACTGAAGGCATGGACATGGGCAAACTGGACCAGAAGGCAAAACAGAAATGAAGACAAACCGACAGAGAACAAAGGAACTGGGCCGGTAGATGTAAGTAGCTGGACAATGGGGAAGTGGGAGCAGGTGAGCAGAAGGTCTGGTGGCTTCACGGCTCATGAGACAGGTAATCAGGGCGGGGAAGACAATTACACAAAGGGCAAGGAAGTAAAACCAGACAGGACACAAAAGGAGAATAAACTTGAGCAAAACTGTAACAGACATACCATTATAGCTAGCAATGCTAGATGGTAAGGTGGGTCTGTCAGATCGTAGGTCCACCACTTTGGTCCAGACTGAAATACCTCAACAGCAATAAATGGATTGCCATGAAGTTCTGTGCAAACATTCACGATTTCCACATGATGATTCCCAATTACTTTGGTGATCTGCTGACTTTTCCTCTAGCTCCACCATGAAGTTTGTTCAGTCCATTATGTTCTCCTCGGGGTAAATTGTAATAACTTCATCTTCAACTTCATCTAGCACCAAGTGTGTTTTCCTGCATTCAAGTAACCAGGTTCAACCCGTTCTCACGCCCAAAGCGTCAAATGACGTCGACTCTTAGTCTCGTTACGTAGATTCAATTCAATTCAATTAAATTTATTTTTGTATAGCCCAAAATCACAAATTACAAATTTGCCTCAGAGGGCTTTACAATATGTACACATTTGACATCCTCTTGTCCCGGGACCCTCACATCGGAACAGGAAAAACTCCCCCAAAAAAAAAACCTTTAACGGGGAGAAGAGAGGAAGAAACCTGTGGGAATGATGTGGGCCCACTGACACAAAATGCGATTTTGTTTTTTCCTTCATGTCACGTTTCCCTTCTTGATTTCGATCTGCCAACAGGTACAAGCAGTTTGGAGGTGAAAGAGAACCGGGATGATATAAGCCAGGTGGACTGTGACCTGCTACGAAAGTATCATCCATCGGCGTTTTGCACGACTTTCCCCAAACACGGGCCGAGAGCACCGAAGAGGAAGCGGCCGCTGGCGGATGGAAAAGACCGGCTGCTCTACCAAAGCCACTCGACCTGTAAAAGAGCAGCCTGGACGGTCACTCGGAAGAACGCGCTGGTGCAGCTGAACGAGTTGCGGCCCGGTCTGCGGTATGAGATCCTGTCAAAGACGGGCCCTCTGCATGCTCCGGTGTTCTCTGTAGGCGTCGAGGTAAACGGCTTCCACTTCGAGGGCCGAGGACCAACGAAAAAACAGGCCAAGATGAGGGCTGCAGAACTGGCCCTCCGGTCGTTCATCCAGTTCCCAAACGCCTCCCAGGCTCACGCCACCATGGGGAGCTTCGCCAGCACTCCTGCAGATTTTACAGCGGACCAACTGGACATCCCCGACGCCTTCCTCACAGAGTTTGAGCTGCGTGAGAGCTGTGATCTGCTGCACTGCAACACACCGAAGAAAGAGTTGTTTTCCAGCGTGTACAACCACAGGCGGCTTGTCCGACTCACACTGGACTTCTCCTCGAGTCATCCAAAAAGACGAGCCCTCAGCACCTCACTTTTAGAGCAACTCAGCCCGGTGGCGCTGCTCAACGAGCTGCGACCGGGACTCAGGTACATGTGCCTGACGGAGAGGGTTCACGGCAGGCCAGTGAGGAGTTTCGTTATGGTGGTCCGGGTGGAGGGGAGGGTGTTTGAAGGGTGCGGTCACAGTAAAAGATTGGCCAAGGCCCAGGCAGCCGCGGCCGCCCTGCAGTCTCTTTACAACGTAAGTCTGGGACCAGCAAGGAAAGTCCCGGGTCTCCAGCATCAGCTACCTCAGGTGAGTAACTCTGCTTTTGCCACCACACAGTATTTAGATTTAAAGATGTTTTTATATATATAGACAAACTTATTGCTCCTCTTTCTTTCTCCTTTTCTTTTGTTTTTGTTTTGGAATTTCTATTATGGATTCTCTTGTGTCATGAATTGTAAATTTGGAAGTAGCTAAGCTGCATATATGAAAATCGTATAGAAAAAAAAATCGAAATAAATAAAGTATAACAGGGGAGAAGATTGTTCGGGGCTTCAAAACAAGAAACTCTGTGACGTCCATGTTCCATGTTGCTTCTTGTATAATTCATAATGGAACAGCCTCCATAACAGAGGGACTTTTAACAGGATACGTGGTGAAGACAAACGTTTAGACAACAAAATAAACAGTTCTACAGAAGTATTTGAAGACAAATCTTTGGTTAGCATTTAGTACAGAGAGAGGAGACAGACTTGGTACATCAGGGAATGCCCTTCATCTGTTACAGACAGATTTCCCTCACTTGGAAACATCAGTGGTGACACTGAATTCACCCTTCATCTCTTGAGTTCTTGAGCCAGTCTTCTAAATGGTCTGAATAAATGGGTCTGAAGTGCGCCGCGTGCTACCAAATGGAGTGTGCCCGCACATCAGCGTGGCCATCGTGTCCTAAAGGCCTGAGAGCTGGATGGCGTCCTGTATGCATCGTCTGTGGCATCTAAACAACTTCATTATGTCTCTGAGTCTCGGAAAATTGTCCTTTTGCTGTCGTGCTTTATGAATACAAGAAGATCCGTCTCCCGGAATCGGCTGCACGGAGACGAAGAGGGTGACTGAGCGTGGCTAATGCAGAACCACGCCGCTATCCAAATATGCAAAGGAGTATACGGAGACAGACATGAAGATACTTTATTAAACCCTGAAGGGATTCCATGAGAGAGAGGAGAGTGCAAGAGGCAACAGTTTGGGTGGAGGAAAAAAAACATTTCGATGCTCTGAATTTGAACAAAAGGGTGATTTTGCCGCGCATTTCGGCTGACACACCAAAACTCCTTCAATATGAACCTCCTGGCGTGACGCATTAATGAACATTATTACAGCACATTAGGGATGAAGGAGGAGCGGCAGCAGACCGAGGAGACGGAGGTGGAGAGGGAAGGCGGTGTGAGGAGCATAATAATCTGACAGATAATTGTTTAACACACTCATTACACACGACCTTGTGCCACTGTCATCCAGAAAAACATCGAGCCAGAGAGCTTCATTCCCAAAAAAACGTCTGTTCTTACAAGATCGGTTAAGACACTTAAGATGTATTTATTAAGAATAGTTAGTAATAGAGTTTTGGGCTGTTAATGACATGAAGAGTTTAAATTCTACATGTCTATTAAACAAAACACACGTTTTGTTGTTTGATGAAATGAACACTGTTCCTCGAGGATGGCGGAGCATTAAGGAAGATAACCTGCAAACACAACCCGACACCCGAGTGTCTTACACGTGTTATATACACTGAGTCTCGATGAGGAGCAGGTGGAGCTTGACTAGAGAACGAGCAACAGGTGTGCGTGGAGGTGAAAGAAAAAGAAAGAGGACATGTTTGATGTGCACCTTCACTCCTCAAACGCTGAATAACATTTCTTCTTCTGCAGTTCTTCGCAGAGTCGATCTTCCACCTGGTTGGAGAGAAATACTCAGAGCTGACAGACGGCTGCTCCTCTACCTCCTCGTACGCCCGTCACAAAGTCCTGGCAGCGGTCGCAATGACTAGAGGTGAGTGGTGGAGACACAAAGGTCAGAATGAGACATGAGAGGACAAGGTAGGACACTGAGAGAGACAATACAAAATGCACCTCCGCAATTCAAACAAACGAGTTACGTCAAATGACCCTGAGGACCCAGAGGGGAGACAGTCGTCCTCTTCACCGTCCCGTGAATCTTTGATGAAGCCAGACTGCAACATAACATCGTGTTCTTTGAGGCGTTGGAGGGGTCGTTCATTCATACACTTTTCATTGGCTCGTCTTGTGACTCTGGTCGGGACAAGACAGGAAATGTCTTGTTCTGGGAGTCTCGTTTGAATCATGCTGCACGTCTCGTTGCATCGTAGACTCAAATCATTTTGCTAAACAAGTCTCCAGAAATCTGAGCCGTTGCAGATTTTTAACCCACATCCTCCGTTTCCTTCTCCAGGATTTGACCTGAGGTCGGCGCAGGTTGTGTCTCTGGCCACGGGGACCAAGTGTCTGGACTCGGACAACGTCGGCGACCGCGGCGGTACGCTCAGCGACTGCCACGCCGAAGTCCTCAGCCGGAGGGCGCTGGTTCGATTCCTGTATGCCCAGCTGGAGCTGCTGCTCTGGTACGCTGGTGCTCTGTATTGTCTAGTCTTGGTTGGGAATTTGACTTCAATGCTGTTGTTTTTAAGAGCTTCAATTTAAAGCACAAGGCTCGTGTAATTCAGTTTTTCTCTTATTGTTTACAAATCCCAAATTTCTAACTTCCCTCCCTTGTCTGTGGCTCTCAGCTGCAAACACATTTGTTAATCTGTAAAAATACCTCACAAATATATTAAGGCAGCAAAACAAAAACCTAAAGATTTAACAACTTTGAGACACAAGTGTTTGCATTCATGCGTGATGGCTATTTCAACTATTCATAATTTAAAAATCAGATGACAGTTACTTTTGTTGTTTTGAGTTTTTTACAATTAAACTCTAATTGTAGGGAATGTGTTTTTGTTTTAGGGTCCTAATACCTCAAATTAACCACAGTGAACTTTGTGTGCAAGGATTGAAAAGCTTGTCAATAATTACAAACTGACAAGTGATAACTAATTAACAATTAAGAAGATGCAGTTTCACCACAGGGATCATTAAAGTTTAATCTACCTTGCAGTCAGTCTTTTGTCAGAAGTTGGTCTTGTTTCTTTCGTCTCCGTCTCATGTTGGACTTGTCGTTTGTCTTTCCTCTCTGAAGTGAGCCAGCAGACTGTGAGGAACAATCCATCTTCGTACCAAATAAAGACGGCGGCGGCGGCTTCCGGCTGCGGGACGGTGTCCTCTTCCACATGTACGTCAGCTCGTCTCCGTGTGGAGACGCTCGACTCAACTGCCCCTACGAGACCACAGCTGCATGTGAGACCAACACGTTTAGCTGGTGATGATAAGATGATACTAAACTCATGTCGTTTTGTCAACGAAATCTAACATTTCTGCCTCTTTATCTGATCTAGATGCACATTTGCACCTTCGTCTTTTTGTATTATTATCAGTTTGTACTTTTCTGTCGACACATACTTTGATACCTTTAGTAAAGTATTTGTTCTGCAGACATTTGTATTCTGCACAAACCCACTGACCACCGACAGTTTCATTAACTTTTAAAGGACAAATCCACCAGAAAACAGTTAAGCTCTGTGGAAACATTGATTAATAAACACCAGATACTTAAGCAGCTTAGTCTACGTTTTCTCTTCTTGTAGATGACTGAATAAAATGTCATCTACGTCGACATATTTTCAGCCGCTGCATGTGAATCAAAAGAGTTAACAAATCTGAGAGTGAGAGCTTTTCTCCAAAGCTGACAGTTTGCAATGAAACACAACAGCTGGACGGAGAAATCATAGGAAATAGTAGGCACGTCTAAATAAACTTTGTAAAGTCTTAAATTCATGTGGGCTGGGTTATTGTGAATTTTGACCTGATGGTGGCGCTAGATGGAGAGTCGGATGATCGCCAAATTTATCACAATGAATCGTGGGAAGGCCATAAATGATTGTACTCAATTTCATTCCAATACATGCAATAGTTGTGAAAATGTTTCACTCAACAACAGCAAAAGTGAAGGTTGTGGTTGTGGCGCTGGCGGCAAAAGTCAGAGGAGTCATCCTCTGGGGAACATGAATGTACGCTATGAATTTCATGGTAAGCCATCCGTTAATTATTGACATATTTCAGTCTGGATCAAAGTGTCGGACCAACGGACAGACGGACAGACGTCATTATCCCTAGAAAAAACAAAAACAATATTAGTCACCTTCTTTTTCTTCGTTTCTTGTCGTGTCAGATCCCAGCAGGAGGTTCCACTGTCACCTCAGGGTGAAGGTGGACGGAGGCGAGGGGACGCTGCCCATCACAGCGGGAAGAACCAATCAGAACCTGGGCGGCGTGTCGCCGGGCAAACCTCTCGTCACCATGTCCTGCACTGACAAGATGGCAAAGTGAGTTTAAAATCAGCCCTGGAAGGTGTGTCCTGATATTTATTGAAATATAATGGGTTTAGTTATGTTGGCATGTATGTACCCGTTGGTTTGTGGAATAATTTCGCCGTCGCGATCTTGGATTACGGCCGTCACTATGTTGTTTTTTTTGCAACCCGCAAACGGAAGTGACCATATCTGGACTGAGGAGGAGTGACGTAGAGACCTGTCAATCACCGTGTAGCCCCGCCCCTAAAGCATCCCCTGCTTTATGGTCTGTTTGACTCTAAATGGACCATAATGTACTAAATGAACATCATGCTGTATTGAAGAAGACTTGAAACTAGAGATTGAGACCATAAACTCATGTTTACAATGTTTACTGAGGTAATAAATCAAGAGAGAAGTAGAGTCATTTTCTCATAGACTTCTATACAACCAGAGGAGTCTTCCCTTATTGGACTATGTTGTCAATGTTTAAAATTGTTTGTCTCGACAGGTGGAGCATTGTGGGCCTCCAGGGGGCTCTCCTGTCTCACCTGGTGGAGCCGGTTTACCTGCACAGCCTGACGGTGGGGACGCTCAGCCACACGGGTCACCTGAGCCGGGCCGTGGGACGCCGCCTCGCGCCCGTCAAGCGCCTCCCCTTCCCGTACCGACGACAGCAGCTGCTGCTCGGCTGTAGGTCAAAATGTTATACACACCCGAAGTATTAACTCTTCCTCGGTAATTGAGTTCAAGACAGTTTATTCGCCTCAGACTCTGGAAGGTCTGATGGACAGAAAGCTTCTAGTTCATTGGAGATGATCTAAAGAAGAATGAACAGTGATAGCAGAAACTCAAACCACAATAAACTAAAATTACAACTTTGTGGTGGAAATAAATACGTACACTTAGTTATGTGCTGTATTTCACTATAGTTTTACAGTTAATGCTACTTTAAACTTGTACTCGGCTGCGTTTCAAAAGAGAAATATTGTTGTTTTTACTCCACAATTAATCTAACTATATTTAGATATGAGACAAAAAGGATTATTTATTATATATTGTATTGTTATACTAACAAAACAGTACATACAGCTTCAACACTAACATGTTGTTTACATGTAAACGCATCTGTAATAACAAGCCAATAATATAGATAATACATGAGGCCATGGTGTTTGGGTACTTTAAATACATTTTGTAACAGTTTCTGATCTTTTCGATGAAAAGTTAAGTTAATTCTAAGGGGAACACGAATATGTGGACCAAATTTCATTGAAATCCATCCAATAGTTTTTGAAACATTTAACAAAAACTGTTTTCGACACACCCTTGGTATTAGTGAGGACACACTCATTCTCACCTCTCAGCCTGTGGGGTTTTGTCTCAGGTCTGAGCAGCAGCGAGGTTCGGCCGGCGGGCAAAGCGCCGAACGTCAGCGTGAACTGGACCCGGGGTGACGGAGGCCTGGAGGAGATCAACACCTCCACAGGAAAGAGGAAGGACTCGGGGACGCCGTCGCGGCTCTGCAGGCTCTCCATGTTCGCCCGCTGGCAAAGGCTGCAGCAGCAGGTGGGTCAGAGACACTTAAAGAGACCAGAGACACTGAACTTTGTCAGGAGACGCAAGCAAGCAACTCTTGCTTGTTTTTAACATTTCATTCTTGTCTCTGTGTCCAAATTTGATATTTTTATATTTAATTTCATACTTTTAAAAGGTTTATTTTTCTAGTTTGCAATCTTTAAGTTGATTATTGAAGCATTAGCATTGGAGGCTGACTAATTCACAATGTGAATCACTTAGAAAAAAGATGAAAACACAGCTTTAAAAGACAACAAATAAGTTGAGACGCTGGTTTAGGTATAAAAATTACACAGACGCAAAAAGACCAAACCGTCCTCGAGCTCTAATGATGTTTTTAAAAGCAGGATTTTATTTCCACTGTGACATTAAAATATGTATGCAGAGAGCGTTGCTGCTGAACCAAAACGGCCTCCATTTAAATATTTGATGACGGCAGGCAAGAGTCGTAATTATTTACAAAAGCAACTGGCAACAAGGACTGAATGAGGAGCTGAGAAACAATGAGTGAGACAATGATACAGTATTTTAATGACTTGAGAAATAGACTGTGGCACTCTGAGATTTTTTAAATGAAAAGTGCGTTATAAATAAAATGCATTATTATGATTATTATTATTAATAATGAAGCAAATCTGAAAGGACTTAAAGACAGAGAAAAAAGGAACCCAAAGCTCCTCAATGTGAAAAACATGGATATGCCGTAGCATACTATGTCTAAAGAGACATTTTTAACATTTACTTTGCATTTAAATATTCATATAATTGGTTATTATTGATGTTATTATACACACCTGTGTTGACCCTGCAATGACTGCTGTGAAAAGGGCCTTTTGGACTACGATTGGCTTCCAAACTAGTTGTAATGTCACCAAATCATCTCATACATATTATGTCTGAAACTTAGATTTAAAGTGAACACAGATGAATGTCAAAACAGCCTCCTAGACATCCAAGTGAAGTAACAAGAAGCAAGAAAATAAATAAAGTAATATTTTATTCTAAGCAGAGTAGAGGAGGTGGACTTAAAGTTTTAGCCATGTGGGCTTCATCATAAGTGTCAGCAAAGTGTGGAGAGGCTTTTTCATTTGTCAAACTCTGGTGTGACCAATAACATCATTTACCATTTAGATGCGTCAACTCCAGGTCACTGCAGCTGAATCACCAGCATGGTTTATAGGGACATCTAATGTAATTAGTTGCTTTTCCCGCATTGACAAGTCAAAATGTCTGCCGTGTAAAATATCCATTTTCACAGAACAGGTGTAATTTTGAGGACAACACATGATTGACAGATGTTATTTTTAGCCATGGCCAAGTGTCATTGGTCATTTCCAATCGTAATACTGCAAAATACCCACAAATCTGTGGGTTTTATTTGTGTATTTTGGTTATGTTATGACAGTGAATCATGTTTCATGTCTTATTTTCTCAGTTGAACGGGGAAGAAACCACTCTAAGGACATATTCTGGTTCCAAGATGGCTGCTGAACGGTACCAAAGGGCGATGCTGCAGTTCACCAGCGCTCTGCAGGGCGGAGGGCTGGGGACTTGGCTCAGAAAACCTCCAGAATAAGGTCACTTCAACGTCAGTGTAAGAAAAAAGTGTTTGTTAAAAGGCAGAGTATGAAGAGGTTAGAGTTGAAGTTCATGTGTGTTTTTTGTTTGCGAGTGTGTACGAGGTACAAAAAATGTGTAATTTCACCCTTCATTTAGCTTATTTGAGAGTTTCTTCATTATGCAAATGAGTTCAAAGCATTCAGAAAAGAAAATCAACTTTAGGCAAAAGCTAGAGTAGACTTAAGTTGCCTAAAAGCTGCTAACTTCAGCCCTAGAAGAAGATAACGCTAGCTCGTCTGGCCACCTTAAATCTTTACAACCATGATGCTCAAACCACTTAGTAACATTTAAGACATTTCATGTAAGTTTAACAAAGCAATATACAGTGTTTGAGTAATATTCAACAAATATAATAATACTTATCTGATATCGGGAACTCATTTAGCTACGATATCTCCCTCCTGGTGAAAACAAAATGGCTGCAAAAAACAATCGGCTAATTAAACATTATCTATTTTTTGTTTGTTGACCCAAAGACAATCCATTTGGACCCATTCATCCAATTGTATCTTGGTTTTATAATTTGTATTAATAAACTGACCTTTGTAGACGTGAGGACAGGCCAAAATGTCCTCACTTTCCAACAGTGTCCTCACTTATGGGTCTAAAGCCTGTGGTCCTCACAAACACTTTAATACAGAATGACACACACACACACCTTGTTTTTGTCACTTAGGACACTACATTGATTTGTATCAGTGCATTGGTGACTTACCTTAACCACTACATGAATAACTCAAACCCATACTCTCTGGTTTCTTTTACTACTGAACTAAAAGTAATGTTTAAATTTAATTTATAGTTATTTGTGTTTTGTTTTAGAAAGTGTGTTCTGTTGTTTAAGTAATGTATATTTGATGCAACTGCATGTCTCACCTGTTCAATTATGTTTTAGTTACTCTTCATGCTTTTTGAACAGTGTTGTAAAGTGACAGAGCGTGTGTGAGACTCAGGAGTGAAGACACGCCGCCACCTAGAGGCCGATTGTGTGCGTTACAAGATGTGGAGTCCAGGTTTTACTGAAGAGAGAAATGTTATAATTCAAATTTGTTAAGCGTTTTCCTTCATTTGTCCTTTAAAGTATTTATTGATTTATTAATAATATCCCAAAGGCTTTTAACGTTATTCTTGTGTAGTGACTGTCTCTTTGTTAATTTAAAGTTGGAATGTAAAAAAAAGAAAATACTTTTACTGAACGCCACTGGTGTTGAATGCTATATAAACTTTTATATTAGGTATGCAGAATGGATGTAGTCTATATTGTTCATGACTATTTTATATCACTGGGAATAAATTATCTTATTTGTGTTAGTTCTTGTATTTGTATCACATTAAATGTGAAAGTTTTCACTTCCAGAAGCGCTTCACACCGTCCATATGGATACTTTATATCATTAATAAGATGAGGTACTCTCAGGATTTTTGTGTTGATGTAATAGTTTAACTTATTAGGACATGACAGCAACTCCAGTTTTAGACTATAAGTGGAGGTTAGTGGATGTTTGCTTATGTCCACAATAAACAAAAATAAGGCAGATTTAATGGGGACCAATGTCTGTGTAGAAAGAAATGAGCCAACTTACAAAAGTTCAAAATGTGTAAAATCCTGGGATGACTACTCCTACATCCAGCAGACACAGAGTAAAGTTATAAAGTAAAATTATTAAAAATGTATTATTGTGTCCACCTGATGAACCAGTTTCATTAGAACGTCTTTCAGCTCTGAAAGGTTCATGAGAAAGCCCGTCTTCTCTGTTCAAATTAAGATTATAGAATCTGAGTCAGTTTTCACATTTTCTGAAGCATCTTTTAAAAATCATTAAAATTAAAGATGCCGCTTTAATAAGTTAATGGGATATTAAAACTTTAACCTGTATGATGCGACTTTGGGGGGCAGTGTAATAAACAAGTTGTGAACACTGACATATCTTTGATATGATGAACTTGTTAGCAAACAGTTGCTTATTTACACATCTAGCAGTTACGAAGCAACATGATCATTCATAAGGAGTCTTTGTGTGATTGTATTCCCTCTTTTTGCTCTAATTTTGGTCTCAACCAGCTCCTGAGGGAAATATCCGTCTCTTTAGCTGCTTAATATTCCACTTCTTCACCCGCTACTTGCCAAGTGTGTCTGCTCTTTGGTTCTGAGCAGTTAGTGTAGTCGACTGAATCTGAATAATTTGCAAGGACAAAAAACAAACAACCCCCTCCCCCCCCCAAAAAAACAACTCGTAAACGTTCAAACAGCACAAACGGTTTATTTTGATTTCACAAGCAGATGCTTGTTCTTTATTACACAGCTTTTAACCCACAAAACTGCTGTCAAGTCGATCCAACAGGTTTTTCGTTCTTCTTCTGAGAACTGAGCTGTGATGTTTTGTTGTTCTACATCGAACCACGTTGATCACTACAACACTGTAAACAGCAAGGAGCCACAGTTTAACAAGGCTTCACGACGGTGGATCTGAGATGGCCGATGCTCAGTGACGATGCGTTTCGTTGTGAGAGTGAAAGCGTGAACTTTATTAACAGTGTTATGAACGTGGCAGCAGAGTGGCTCAGTGGTGGTAGAAAACACAGTGAAACTTGTTTAAACCGTGTCGGATCCAACACTCACACAAACAGCTTTTACATTTCCTTCACACAAACTAAATGTTGTGTCGGTTAAACCAGAGACGGCAGGGAAACACAAAATCAACGGTCTCTTCTCCCATTTCGGATACATTTTGTTTTTTAATATTTGCTCATTGCAGCTGGAGAGAATACAGAGGAAATAAATCCGCAGATCGTTGATGAACTCTTGAGCAAAAGGGTATTCCTACAGTGAGGAATATAATATAGAAATACACACCTAAAAACTAATATAAATAAACTACTCACAAATAAACATATTGCACAAAACCTAAAAATTGGTTTAAGGAAAGTGTAGTCTTCAGCTGACATTTGTGACATTTATAAAGCTAATTTTTAATTAGCCAGATGCAAAATGTTGGACTTCATTTGCCATCTCTGGTCTAAGTTTCAAAAATAACTCAGTTTAAAGTGAATGTGAAGCCTTTGACAGATGAACCAACGTCATCCATCATGAAGCAGTAAAATGGATCAAGTTGTACCGATACCAGCATCAGAAATGTCTCGGCGAGTACGCCGCTCTAAGCACCGATCCGATATCACGTCATATCTGTTTTTAACGCACTGGTATTGGATCGGTACTCGGTATCGGCCGAAATGCAAATTCAGGAATCTGAAAGGGAGAAATGGTATCGGAACATCTGCAATTAACACAAAATAAAACAAATGAAATGTGAGATCACGTCAACTTATAAAGGCTAAGAAAAAAACTGCTGCAGCTGAAATACACTATACAGACAAAACCGCCTCATTTCTCTATATATTACAATTTATATGATACATATGTTATGGTTTTAAAGTGAGAGGTTCACACTTTACTTTTGTCAAGTTATCACTTTAGTTTGTTCTGGAAATCTTCCATCTTTTGATCTTAAATGTAACGATGCCGTTTTTTTCACAACATTTATAATAAACAAATATGGTCAATCTGAGAGTTTTTATTGTACTCAAACACATTTCACTGGGTTAAAACACTGCAAAAAGCAGCCGTAAAGTGAAACCAAATACACACACGTGTTCATCACATCAATGCAGATGTTTGAATGAACGCTTTGATTACAAACCAGCGAAACCCTCCACGAAGCTAAAGCTAGATGTAGAAATGGACTGTGCTTGTTCATCGTGTTGATGTCGCAACTCACGAGTACAACAGAGTACAACAGAGTACAACAGAGTACATCATAGTACATGAGTTGTACAGCAGTCAGAACTTGAACTGCCCTGTTATCACAACATTAAATACGTTTTTAGACGTTGATTTTTATCACCAC
Source organism: Anarhichas minor (assembly GCF_050575085.1). NCBI lineage: Eukaryota > Metazoa > Chordata > Actinopteri > Perciformes > Anarhichadidae > Anarhichas > Anarhichas minor. Next base: position 1,812,421 of record NW_027466470.1, on the reverse strand, counting down.
ACATACTTCTTCTCAAACACACACACACACACACACACACACACACACACACACACACACACACACACACACACACACACACACACACACACACACACACACACACACACACACACACACACACACACACACACACACACACACACACACACACACACACTGACTTAAATGCAGCTTTGGCTGTTTTAGTGGCAGTGGGAAAGCAAAGCAGCTGACAGTGAAACGCATCACGTTTTAAAGTACCATAACAGATATGACACTGACAGAACCCCACACAACAGTGTTTCAACACTAACGACTAAAGGGCACTGCGATGAACTAGAAAAACTTTTTTTTACATTCATGTCGAGTACTGGTACGCCAGCAGGGCTGGGCAGCCGAGGAACATCAGTCACTAAGTATTTAATATTTGACGCCAGATTTAAATGAATCACTTCGTTTTTGGTTTCATGAGATGATGAAGTCGTTCTGGTCAAATCACAGCTGAAGATCCTAAAAAAAAGGTTTCTTAATTGCTGGAAAGTGTCTAAATTCAAAAAAAGAGTCAATTTAGTTCTTCAAATTAAAACAATAGCATGAATAGTATGAGACAGTATATTATAGATATATCTCGGTACCCAGCCCTGCGAACAACCATTTCAACAGGTGTTGCTCTTAGAGAGATTTAAGTTGCACACGTAAAGAAACACTGAAACCTTCTTTCCTCCCTGAAGTCTTAGATGGAACAACGTCTACACGTTTATCAGCCTCTAACAATGAACCGCTGACAGGGCAGGAAGGTGACACACAGTGGCCGGTTCATGGCTTTACAGAAAACACAGAAACACAGTCAGACCCGGAACGACAACACCGGGAGCAAAGTGACCAACCTACTAAAACATCTTAGTGGAGGAAAAACTGGGACGTCTCGGTATCCCAACTAAAGAGAGACCACACCAGTCAGTGCTGGGAGGAAACCACCAGCAGCCATACTGGTGTGGCTCCACAGTGGAGAGAAACCACAACACTGTGACCTGGAAACGTGGATGTCTACCAAACAGAACTCAAACATTTCAATCACCTCATCGGGTGTTTTGTTCTTAACTTTGTTAAAGGTTACTATCTGCAAATCCAAATTTAATTCAAAATGGAGCAGGATTTATTCCTCGCTCAGCGCTGCCTCTGGTGGCTGGAAGCCACATTGCAACAACATTAGTTATGAAAACAACCATATTTATATGTTGGTGTACAGATAATCAAAGTTTGAACAGGTGTTTACTGTTTAAAGTTTGCATGCAAAAGAGGTGGAGATGAACTATTGAATAAGTCTTTGATTTCTCTTGTAGGTTACAATCACAAAAGCTTTCCAATAGTAATTTATTATTTGATATTTTGGTGTCTTTTGGTCCATGCAGGCTCGATATAGTTCTGAAAATGACACATTAATAAAAGCGTCGCATGTAGCTTCCTTTAAAGGACGTCACCACCTCTCTGTTGGAGTAAATTGGGCTTTTGAAGCTTTAAATCCACCTGGAAGAATTTACTAGACAACAATCCCTCCGGCTGAAACTCACCAGCACTGAGCTGGTTTCCATTCTGACTTTGTACAGAAGCTGCAAAAGCATTTTTAATTTCTAACACCTCAATAAGAAGCTATAAGTACTTCGAAAAAGGTGCATTACTGTATCGCACAGAGGCAAACAGCTACTCTGATAGTACGATAGACGCTTTTTAAAGTGTAACAGATGTTAAGCTCTGAATCTCAGGTGCCAATCAAAATGTTTTGGAATGAATGAAACTAACGGGTAACCAGACAAACAGTTTAGACAAAGAAGATTTTGAGTGACTTTCTAGTGCTGACATTTTGCACAATCAGCAAAAACGGATTTAATTATTAAAAACTAGTGGATTTCTAGCATCAGACTGACGTTCTTGTCGAAACATAAACCTGCTGTTAATTTGCTTAAATCAGCACCTCACTTATCTCCTCAGTGTCAGATTTTTTAGTTTTCAACTAAGAAGACCAAAACCCTTCAGTGTTTGTTTTCATCAGTGTTAGTTCAGTTAGTTCTATTTCCGCTTTTGAGTGGCGAGGAGTCGCCTCCGCCTAAATGTGTAATAATGCCGGCGGTGCGTTAGAGACAGATGCAGTAGACGGGTTTAGGGTGGGAGGTCAGACCTTTAGGGAGCTTCACGTGTCAAATACTGACCGCCTGTAGACTCAAGAGACGGCTGGTAACAGTCTGTAATTTGATCTTTCGTTGACTCATTGCGTCGGTAACAGAAACCCTCTTTTTGAAGCCTGCAGGGTGTGAGTGTTTGACAGGCTGTGGGTGGAGTTTCACCGTGAGGTGACAGCAGCAGCAGCGAGAGGAGGAGGAGGAGGAGGAGGTCACTTCTCCTGCAGCAGAGCCGGGATGTTGATGTTCCAGCCAATGGCCTGCCGGTCGAAGCCGCAGGTGAACAGGTTGCAGGAGGTGTTATCTTCACACCAGGCGGAGCAGCACACCATCCGCCGGTGACCCTGAACCACGACAGACAGCGTTAAACACCGAGGACACGAGGGCAGACTAATCTGGTATTCAGGGGTTTGACCGACCATTAAATGTTGCAAATACAAAATCTTTTTGTATTTGTATGCATTTTTATCGTCTTTTTTTGTCTTTATTTTGACATATATGATGCGTAACAAAGACCGCTGGCTGGACTTTAAACTGAGGACGTTTCAGTTGCATCGCCACCCGGAAACCCCAAGTCATGAAATAAGATGTAGTCTTCTGGCACAAATAATAGAGCACTCTGGACAGAAGTCTGGTTGTGAGTGTACGGAAGCTGTGAGGGGCCAATCGGAGGCCCCTCCTCCTCCTCCGCTGACTCACCTGTCTGTTGCTTCGTGGGAGTCGAGCCAGTCTCACCCCGGCCATGTCGAACAGCCGGACCTGCCGATTGTCGTGAGGGAGAGCGATGATCTTCTGTGTCACCGACACGCTGATCCTGAACACGACGACACGACGGTCAGATAATCAAAGATAAATGGATCTTTTAACGTGTCCCTGACCACGGAAAGTAGTTTTAGGGATGTGAAAAGACGACACTGTTAAAAACCATGACACCCCAACTGTAAAATTTGAAACCACAGGCCAAGAAGACATCTTCAAATTGTTTGTTTTGTCCGAAAATCTGTTCAAAACCCAAAGATATTAAATGTACAATATTATAAAACAAAGGTTTCAGCTGATTCAGTTTCAGCATCATATCAAACCTATTTAACGATGTTATATGAAGTGAATGAATGTAAAACAACAGAACCAGACTGTTGTTGTTGTTGTTGACGTCACAGACCTGTTGACAGCGGAGTCGGTGCGGATGGTTGCGATGGGCGACCTCATGTTCTTCAGGTCCCACACTTTGACGGTTCGATCGTCGCTCCCAGAAACCACGTTATCTCCCACCGTGAACACAGCGGACGTCACCGCGCTGAGAAGGACAAGAAGGATGAGAAGAAGGATAGTGTGTGTGTGTGTGTGTGTGTGTGTGTGTGTGTGTCAGACTGACTCGGTGTGTCCCTGGAACACGTTGACGGAGTGGATGGACGGGTCTCTGAAGTCCCACAGTCTGAAGGTGGTGTCTCTGGAGGAGGTGACCACCAGACGCTGGGTGGGGTGTGTGCAGCAGTGGGTCAGCTCCTGGTCGTGGCCTGAACACACACACACACACTGCAAGTTATTTTCCCCCATATGTACACTGTATTAATTGACCTGTGGTCTCAATGAGGGTGTACAGATCTCCGTAGGTGTATTCTTTGGTGTTATTAATCTCTATAATAAACACACATTGAGACCAGCATCAGTGTGATGTTCCCTTCATCCTACCGGTGAGTGAGTGGACGAGCTCCGACGTCTCCACGTCGTACAGGTTGGCGGCTCGGTCCCAGGACGCCGTCACCACCTGTTTGCCGCCCACCAGCCAGTCGGCGGCGATCACCACGCCCTGATGGCTGCGCAGAGTGGTGGTGGCCACGCGGACGGAGGGGCAGTCGGTTGGACCCTCGACCTCGCCGTCGGCCTCGTCCTTATCCGAAAAGTCCACGTCGTCTTCGCAGGGCGTCTGCTGCTGACGGAGGGGAGGACGTTTTCAGAAACAAATAGAAGAGTTCGATCAGTAAAGATTCCTCCAGGTCTGTGTCTCCGTCTCCCAAACAAAAGACAAGTTCAGTCACTCAATTGTCCCTCGACATGACAAAAGCTTAAAGTGGATCGTAACACATTGACTACGCAATTAATCTGCAGTTTAAAACGAGACCAAACTCTTCTACAGATGTCAGTTTTTAAACCACGACAAAGACCAGAATGTGGCCAACAACGGACGAAGTACGGCTCGTTTTTAGCCGATAATGACGTCGTGGACGGCAGACACATGATTATAGATAATAAAATGGGTTCAAAAACACACACACACACACACAGATTCGTAGAGCCGTTGATGCTTACACTGATATCAGCAACAGGCTGTGGAGTCGGCAGCTGCACCATGTACCTCCAGATGTGGGCCGTCTGGTCTCCGGAGGCTGAGGAGGAGAGAGGTGAGACAGAAACACTCAAGAGTCAAGACGACCATCACAGCGTGAGATAAAGTTTCACTGACGATCGCTATCGGACGATATTCAGTCAAATAATATGTGATCAGGACAATCATGTGTTTCTAGTCTCTGATCTCTGATCATGTTTCATTGTAAACAACCAATCAGTGTTTAAACCAACAGGAGGAGAATTTATTTTTGGGACGATGGAGTCTTATAGACGAGCTGCTAGAACAAAAGAAAACATCAAAAGCGATCAGTATCTGCTGATACGGCTCATCAATGATCGGCAGTTGGTATCAGAGGCAAAAACGAAGGCGTGATCGGGGATCAATAAAAGTTCTATTTGCTCCCTTTATTCTTTTGTGCTGATCCGATCCGATCCGTGAGTTTTATGATGCGTTGCCACGCTTAATATTTTAAATGAGAATATGACGGTTACCTGTCAGAGCCATCTGTTCAGTCGGGTGGAACTTGATGGAGTTGACTGCAGAGACAAAACATGATGTCACAAAACAGAATGTTAATGTTTTCCAATAACGTGCTGTACGATAACTTTATAACACTTCAGAAGAACAGTCCTGAAGAGAGTTTAATCAGATCTCTTCTCTTAAGTGGACTTTACGTCTCTAACTCTACCTGATCCTTGATGGCCCATATATTTGAGGAGGCACTTTCCCGTCTCGATGCTCCACAGCATCGCAGAGTGGTCTGTTGAGACACAATATGGAAACAATAAGAAAACAGGAGAAGAAGAGTTACAGTATGTTTACTCCTGTGTACATTGAACAGTGACTGTTAAATGTACAAATGTCTTTACAAAAATTGGAAAATGTCAGTTTTTACAGCTTCTGGCTGTGATAAACGGTGTAGTTTTGGCGATTGTTTAAAGAAAACATGCATTTCAATCCCACCGGTAGGTTTTGGGGGTTCAGAAGGGACAGAATAAAGTTGTTAAGACACAGATTAAGAGAAGAATAGAGAAGGAAGAGGGAGAAAATGAGTGCAGTACCTGCTGACGCAGTACCGAGCACCACAGGCTGAGTCCTGGAGACGCTGAGGTCCCAGATGCCGTCTCTGTGGCCGACATACTCTCTGACCAGCTGGCACACGGCTCTGGACGTGGTCGCTTTGAAACTGGACACGATCTGACGGAATCAAACCGCGTTAACACAGAGTGACATCACAGGAAGTGAACCGAACCGAACCGGGTTCCTACACACTTCTTTACTTCTGCATTTGCATTAAGAGCATTACCACACTACAGAATTGGCATTTTTGGAGAGTTACGACACTGATTTATTTTAAATCATCATCATTTTTATAATCAAATCAGTGACTTTAAATGTCGAAGACATTCCTTTAAATAAATAAAACTATGTTTTTTTTAAGGAAACCTTGGTATGTCATTTATACCTTCTAGTCTAATGAAATAAATATGAATGTTTCAACATTTTACAACAATTTTTCCTCATTTCACAAACATTTTAAAGGGGACATATGAAACTGCCTTTTGCAAAACCTGCATTCTCTCCAGTGTCCACCAGGGGGCGACTCCTCTGGTTGTATTGAAGTCTATGAGAAAATGACTCTACTTCTCTCTTGATTTATTACCTCAGTAAACATTGTAAACATGAGTTTATGGTCTCAATCTCTAGTTTCAAGTCTTCTTCACTACAGCATGATGTTCATTTAGTACATTATGGTCCATTTAGAGTCAAACAGACCATAAAGCAGGGGATGCTTTAGGGCGGGGCTACTGTGATTGACAGGTCTCTACCAGAGACATTATACGGCTGTTTGACGCATATAAACATGTTCTAGTAGAAACCCTGAGAATGATATATAAAGGAAGGAGGAAGCGGGTCAGCAGGGTCCTTGTAGTATGCCAGTGCTAAGAAGCTTCAGTTGTCAACAGCGTTACTCATATCAGTCCTGGGTTCAAGGTTTTACCAAAACAAACAAAGAAAAGCTTGAATAGTATTTGTTTTAAGCTTGTTTTTTTAAACCAAACACCACCAATGACCCAGATCTGGTATCAACACAAATGCAGTTAAGTATCAGTACTGAATACTGCATCCATCATACCAAGATTACTGTAAATGCAAAAACCGCAAAAGAAAAAGAAAGATAAATCTGGAAGGGAGAGTTACGGTGAGACAATCAATAGGATCAGTGATGATTAATATCAGTCGTATCGAGGCTCGAGGTCTTTACGTTAAAGATGGGGATGATACAAACTGGACCCTCGGTTCTCTTTGGAAACAGACCACTAAATAAGTTCCAACTGAAAGGAAGCAGGAGAGCGATCAGAACATCAATCATCTGACAAATGAATCTCAGGCTACACACACAGAACAGAGCAGATCCTTCACATGTATCGATCCGTTAACAAGATATCAGATCAGGAAATTATAGTCAAAATAAAACAAATAAAAGGACACTGAAGATATGATGACGGACACCGTTGATCAGCATGGTGAGAACCAGTGGTTAGCTGGCTGTTAGCAAGCAGCGCGGCAGAGTCTCTTGTTGTTTGTTTTATTTATATTCAATGTATTTAAAGTTTGTCAGATAATGCAAAGGCAGTGTGACGATGTGAAAATGAAAAGAGACGAGAATGATGTTGAATCCAGGACAAATGTAACACTGATGGATTCATGCTACATTTAAAAGAAAGAAGAAGCAACAGGGACTGGAAGGTTTAAGATTGCAAAGCATCGCAAATAAAAAGCTTTTAGGAAACTAGCTGAGCGGCGAATCTAACGCACCCCGAAGGTTAACGCTCTACAGCTCTTAGCTTCAGTGTGCAGTCTGCTGGAGCCACAATCAATTATTAACGATCAATAAATCAGTCAATGGGTTTTTAAATGCAAAAACAACCTCAGTTATGGAAACAATTGCAAAAGTTAGCATCGGTAGAAGTTTAGCTAAACCGGCTCATATTAGGCCCCGAACAGAGACGAGACGCAACAGGCGGCAAGCTCCGAGTGCATTCTCTCTAGTGTCCACCAGGGGGCGACTCCTCTGGTTGTATAGAAGTCTATGAGAAAATGACTCTACTTCTCTCTTGATTTATTACCTCAGTAAACATTGTAAACATGAGTTTATGGTCTCAATCTCTAGTTTCAAGTCTTCTTCAATACAGCATGATATTCATTTAGTACATTATGGTCCATTTAGAGTCAAACAGACCATAAAGCAGGGGATGCTTTAGGGCGGGGCTACACGGTGATTGACAGGTCTCTACCAGAGACGTATATGGCGTCTCTACGTCACTCCTCCTCAGTCTGAATATGGTAAAGAACAACATGGTGACGGTAAAATCACTGAACTGGAGGCTTCATTACGTCAGTCCACAAACCAACGGGTGACGTCACGATGACTACGCCCTCTCTGTGTCTGTTGCCACTTTAAAGCAACTATATCTGATCAAATCTCTGTTAACAGATATAAAAAGGTATCGACTACCTAAATCTTAGTGAAAGTCTGTTCATCTTAAAAGTCTTTAAAACAAATTAAATCTAAATCTGATATGGCCGTGCACTCTTCAGCAGACCACACACACATCAGCAATGATCTCAAGCAGCCATCGAATGCTCCATTTTATTAATGAACGCTACTAACAACATGTTAAAGATGTCTCCGTGTGAAGCTAAATGAAAAACCAAGGAGGCGCAACTTAAGAAGAAGCCTGTTAGTGAGATAATAAAGTTGTGTTTTGTATCTCACACCAGAAACTGATAGAAAAGCTCAAACTCCTACATTTGAATGACCAGGTCTCTTGGGGAGGGAGGGTCCAACCCCTGGCTGGGCTGTTCATGCATATTGGCACATAAAGGGGGGAGGAGGGGGAGGAGGGGGGAGGGGGAGAAAGCAACCAGTTACCCATGAGTCTCCACCCCACAACTCCCAGCTGGTTACGCTGAAGTTGCGGGTTCCACCTACTCTGGCGTGGCAAGAGTTTGAACGCGGCTACGAGCAAAGAGGTGAAGAAACAAACAACACAAACAACACAACACAACACACACACACAGACACACAGCAGTTCTTGTCTTTAACATTCAGAAGTCATGTGACACTCGGAGACAATTTACCAATCAAACCTTCCCCCGGTACAAGTCAGTAGACAGCTACCATATACACACATTTATAACACAAGTGTTTACATATGCTGGGTAGTAATTCAACAATAAACCAGTGTGTTGTTGTTTACCTTGCTCGTGGAAGCCTTGTAGGTCGTCTTTAGTTTTTGTGACAGCTGGCTCGTGCTGTGACTCGCTGTGGTTTGTCAGAAATAAAGAGATATAGAAGTTCATAATGTTTATAATTACGTGTAGACGTTTCACTACACATGACATTATAAAAACACTTTAAAATGAACATAAACCTGAGAGGAACGTGTCTCACCTTTTGTTTTCAGCGCTCCTTTGGCTAAATCTGCTCCTTCCAAAGTCTGTCCTTCTGCAGCCAGACGGTCGTTCAGCGTCTCGATATCTCTGCGGACTGACAGTCAAACGGGTCACGTGTTAAAAACACCGACAGCAATAAGACCAACTGCTGAGGAGAAGCTACTCAGTGGGAGTTTGTTCCTCTCCTCGGCACAATCTGTTGTTTCTTTACAGACCGCGGTTAAGAAGAGAAGCGATATATTCTGACTTACGTTCCAGGTTTTCTATGTAGAGGTTCTCAAACTCCCTCTCGATCTGACTGAACAGGTCCAGCAGGTTGCTCCTCAGAGACAGAGGCAGCTTGGAGTCCTGCAAGGAGACAAGAGGAGGACATGAAACAAGACATCCTCACTGAGGAGACAAGAGGAGGACATGAAACAAGACATCCTCACTGAGGAGACAAGAGGAGGACATGAAACAAGACATCCTCACTGAGGAGACAAGAGGAGGACATGAAACAAGACATCCTCACTGAGGAGACAAGAGGAGGACATGAAACAAGACATCCTCACTGAGGAGACAAGAGGAGGACATGAAACAAGACATCCTCACTGAGGAGACAAGAGGAGGACATGAAACAAGACATCCTCACTGAGGAGACAAGAGGAGGACATGAAACAAGACATCCTCACTGAGGAGACAAGAGGAGGACATGAAACAAGACGTCCTCACTGAGGAGACAAGAGGAGGACATGAAACAATACGTCCTCACTGAGGAGACAAGAGGAGGACATGAAACAAGACGTCCTCACTGAGGAGACAAGAGGACATGAAACAAGACGTCCTCACTGAGGAGACAAGAGGAGGACATGAAACAAGACGTCCTCACTGAGGAGACAAGAGGAGGACATGAGACAAGACGTCCTCACTGAGGAGACAAGAGACAAGACGTCCTCACTGAGGAGACAAGAGGAGGACATGAAACAATACGTCCTCACTGAGGAGACAAGAGGAGGACATGAAACAAGACGTCCTCACTGAGGAGACAAGAGGAGGACATGAAACAAGACGTCCTCACTGAGGAGACAAGAGGAGGACATGAGACAAGACGTCCTCACTGAGGAGACAAGAGGACATGAGACAAGACGTCCTCACTGAGGAGACAAGAGGAGGACATGAGACAAGACGTCCTCACTGAGGAGACAAGAGGAGGACATGAGACAAGACGTCCTCACTGAGGAGGGAAGCTTTAACCAATGAATGTTTAGCTTTTTTATCTTGAAGGATTATTAAAACAGTAACCAAATCATTTCTGACGATCCGCTAATCGATAAATCAACGAACTGTTTCAGCACTCTGTGTGTGAGTACAGATGTATTAATGTGACGTAGGTTCAGACTGAGAAAAGGGCATAAAAACATACAGACAAAGCATGTAAAGAAACAGTTTTAATGTGAATCTCTTGGCTCTCGTATCTGCTTAGAGGTCAGAGAAAATAAAAGATTGTGAGTTCTTATTGTAGGTCATCAGACTGTTCTGTTATCGCAACATCAGCAGTTTAATCTCTGAATAAACACAAATCACCACCGTCACAATGAAGAACTCAACGTCCTGTTACGATGCAGTAAAATCAGATACACGAGTACATGAAAGCACTCACACAATAAAGAACCTTTAGGAAGGACATATGAGTTTGAAGCTCAAAACAGGAGAGAATCAATAAAATGTTTGTTTTTAACACACACAGGCCTTAAACTTTGGCCCGTCGGCTACGTGTGTGTGTGTGTGTGTGTGTGTGTGTGTGTGTGTGTGTGTGTGTGTGTGTGTGTGTGTGTGTGTGTGTGTGTGTATGTATGTATGTATATATATATATATATATACACATACATACATACACACATAAATGATTTCCATGTGTATTTTTGTATTAATGATTATTACATGGATTTGTTTCTCTATTTAAACCCATTCAAAACAACCACTGATGAATAAACACCAAATCCTTAAAGCAGGAGTTATGACCTATTTATGAGAATGCTATTACAGTCGTGAGTAGAAACGCTTCTGCGGTCCAGAAGTGGGACACGTCTCCTCGTCTTTGTCCAATCCTGGAAGAAGCTGCTCACAGCGTCTTTGTACCCGAGAGCAGTGCACTCTCGTAGTCGCTGCTCGCGGCTCTCTGTTTCTAAAGGAACCGGTCAAGTGTGCCGTCAGCATTCACGGGCCGACAGAAGAGAGTTTGTGCCTCGGTGAACACGGAGAAAGAGAGCGGAGGAGAGGAACAGGATGTCCGTCTCAGCATGTGAGAGGCAGTCAGACTGAACCACATATCTGAGATGAGACGTATGACCTCATGGTGCCTTCACATGGAGTCAGGTACACAGAAAACCAGGAGTCATGTTAGAGGACCGGAGCAGGACAGGAACACTAGTGAGGCTCAAAGAGAACATCGTAACATCTGGTTTAAATACAGTATATTTAAAACAGATGTTACATAGCTTCCTCACACAAGGATCCTTCCTTTTAAAGTTCGTAACAGAATATGAAGAGAAAGCTGCGTTACTAGAATAATTATATTATATTATTATGTTAAAATATGTCATTACGCCTTTTGCATTTCCTGCTTAATGTTACACAATGCTAGCCGGCTTCACCGTTAGCCTCGGTGGCCTCGAGACGTCGGGAGTGTTGCCGCAGTGTTCTCACGAATTAACCGCCAAACATGTCACGTACACAACTTCCCGCGTCTGACCGCGAGCTCACGGGTTCCACTTGAAGGCAACTTTTCTACCGAAAAACAAATCGTGAGAAATTTTTTTCATACACAAATTGATAGCGTACTTGTACTCGTCTGTAAAAAAAAGAATCTGACATTTGGAATTACAACAAACTGTTCGGGCTGACCTCGAACACTCGTGTGATTTTGTCGACTAATCGATTGTTTGATTGATTGAATCGATCGATCGGTAAAACAGAGTTTCTCCACAAAGAATCACACAAAAGCAAAGACTTTAACTCTTAAACTGTAACTCTTGTGCTCACCAGAGATGTGCACAGTGTGGATGTAACTGCACTAAATACAGTCAGCTCTATTCTTCCACTTTAACAAAAGAAAACCTTCTGTTCGTTTGATCGAACCCTAAATGTTACATCACATTTAAAAAGGGGAATAAAGGGATTTATGGATTCACACTAGAGGAATCAGAACCACCACACCTCTAAATACTAACCGAACCTAAACTACACGCTACGAGATCTATTCATGGAGATACTACTGCTGTCTGAACACTTACCTCCATCCTGCTGAGGGACTCCAGGTTATCAGAGGACTGAGACCAGAAGGGACCAGAGTGAAAGAACAGTCATGAGGAAGAGATTACAGTCTGACCACGATGGGTTAGAAACCGCTCCGCACCAACAGCCCAGAATAACTCATTTAACTGTTCATCATTCAGGATTCAATCACTCAGTTTAGCAATAAGAACGCACTTTCATTCAGGATGTCGAGAGTTTTTATAAGTTGTCAAGAAACAAGAAGGAACTTCTTCTCAACATCAAAGGGAATATTCATGATTAAATAGTAGCAATCTAAGAGTTTCTCATTTAACCATATTTTGCTCTTTCAGAAGGTTTTATAGGTTTTTACTGTTCAGTCTTCAGAGCAGGAGAAGCTCAGGTTCTACAGACAACATGAACGAGGCTTCATTGTGTTCAAGTGTCCGAGTAGTTTTTAATGCGTGTTAACTGAGACTAAGCACACTATGATATCATGTATTCAGGCTCTCATGAGAACATTAATCCATACTTGATCTCTCTTTTGGTTAATCTTATAACGAGTGAAGCACGCCACCAATTCTACACACAACGCTCAGTTTACTGGAGGAGGATCACAGAGCCTTTGAAAACAGGTATCATGTCTTCTGTGGCTCTGGAGGAACTGTTGAGAACCTCAGTTGTGTTCAGGTCGTAAGTCACAGAGTAAACCTGTGATGGATACTTTCCTTATTCCACAAAATAAAATCTAAGCGGAGCCGATCCTTGATTCTGTGGCTCTCACTTCCCCTTTTCTTAACTCTCGGTCACTGTGGTGACCCATCATCTCAGGAGTTATTCACCTCATCAGCTGGCCGGCCTGAAACCCAGCAGGAACCGAGCACCACCGATCTAACCCGATCCACCCTGAGACACGCTCTGAATCATCTGCTTTAACCACCGAGTTAAAATAACGCTTAAGCAGGCAAGAATATAAAAACCTGAAAGTGGATGCATCACAACCTGATAGGCGTAGGCTTACAACAGGTAATGGTGACAGACAGGGTGTAGTTTGACACCTCCAGAGCAGCAGCTGGAAGCTCACGCTGGTGATTCTAGACTATTTAAACACTTTCTCCGTGTGTGTCTTCGTCACCTGTCCGTCCAGCATGTCTCTCTGCAGGCCCGAGCGCTCCTGCTCGGTGCTGTTAGTCCGGCGGATGGACAGACTGTGGGACTTCCTCTTCTGCTTGGCCTGACGGGCGGCGGCGCTGCTCCCGCTCTCCACCGGCATCCCTCCGTCTGAACCCGATGTAACCGGTCTTTAAAAAAGGAACAAAAGTCACATCAGAGAACGTGAGCAAAGAGGCGTCAAGAGAACAAACCATCGTGGAAACAATCAGAGTCCCTCACTCCACGACTACACTCAGCGGAGGAACACAAAGACGGCTGTGTTGCTCTTGGCAGCTTCCTCGTGTGAATGTGTGAGACGACGGGGTGAACGAGTGTCCACGCTCAGCACTCCCACAGTGGGAACCTTAAGGCGGAACATGAGGGATTACTGGAGCACAAACTGAGGATGTGTGTGAAACAATAACACAACCTTTTTATTCATATATTCTGCTGGAGAAAGATGTTCAGCTATGAGGCAACAAAAATCACTTCACCAAATGTACGCACCTTGTTTATCATGACCCACACTATTAAAACGACAGATGAGAATTATTAATAATAGCTTTATTAGTTGTCTTTATCCATTACTTTACATTTAGGTATCATAATACGTGTTAAAATCAAACCTACAGTGACACCACTCATCTGTGCATCAGGGTGAGGGAGTCATGAATATGTATGATCATCTTAAATATGTTTGTTTTTCTTCAACAACCAGCCAATAAAGACATTAACAGCTCCTGTTTCTGTCTCTTTCTGCTGAATAAATTAACCGTGTTTACTGTCAGACACCTCGGCTGGTTGCTGCTCTTAATATTTGAAGGAAATGAAAATAAAAAACATTTAAGCTTCATAATGTTGCTGTATATTTGTAGAATAAATACTAAAATAAATATTTAACACAAGTCTAGACATTAGCCTCGTTACTGCGCATGCGCCAGATAGCATCAAGCTAAAGCGAAGCTACCGTTATCATCCACATTAAAGCTGGTGGTGCTAACGTAACGGGCTAACGGGCTAACGCGTAGAGACAAACCTCTTCAAAAAGATGGAAACCAAACTCACCACAAAGTCTATAAATACGGAGTATTGTCCCGGGATATTATGGGATGTGTCGCCGTTACTAACATGCTCTTTAATGCGCAGGTTTTTTGTTCCAGCAATCCGTAGTTTGACAGCTGACGAGCTCCGCTACGTGAGAGAAAAGATAACGAAGCCAATTCCGGCCCGGGGGTTTTCACAATAAAAGCCTGTGGTATCGCCTCAGACCATTCTCCACTCAAAACGGGTTCGTTTGTTTTCTTCGGTGTTACCACACGCCTGCACTTGACACAATACACTTTATAGTTTTTAATAAATAAATGGAATGTTGTGTTTTCGGCATATTAAAAAGTAGCAAAATGGCTTAAAATTAGGAAAAATAATCGAAATTTTAAGATAAACTCTCCCATGTTGAGCTTGTAGGTATTCCTGGTGTAGTTGTGTTATTATTGTAGAGGTTTCTTAATAGATAACTAAATAATACAAGCCGAATTAAAGAGTTGATGTTAACAGCGTGTGCATCATGTTTTATCACGTGTGTATATTTGACAGAAACAAGTTTAAATTGTTAATATCTAAAGAGTTCAATCTGGTCGCCATTTCCGTGCGAATAAAAAAAACATTTCCAACTCATACAGATTAAATTTAAAACAAAAAGTTTAATTCTGTGCACTACTTTGGGTTTTCAAGATAAAAGCACACTATATAGAGGAATTTCTGTGAAAAGAAAACAACCCGACAGACTGCAGTTTAGTTCAGGTGTATATTTATTAAGCCCCCTTGTTAATGAATAGTTCTCAAAAGGGAGACTTCTTCATCATCATCATCATCATCATCATCACTTCATCCAAAGTAAACTCGGCATTAACTGAGCCACATACTGAACTGATAATGCCAAAATAAAACGTGTGAAATATGATAAAACATCAGTTTAACAACTGAATAATGTTGGACATGTTTTTGATTATGGGAACGGCAGTAACACAATAAGATATTGACCATCACACAACCGGTTTCTGAGTCTCTGCTTTTCCATACTGACAAATAAAAAGACAGTTATTATAATTAGTAATCATTTAAATGGGTTGGGTGCATTTCCCCAGCAGCTTTACAGTTATTTTTATTATTTTTACGGCTCCACCATCCCCAAGAATGACGCTTCCATGTCAGAAAAATAACTTTTTACTGCTGGGGAAAATGTACAGAGTGAAGACTTTGACACTAAGCCTCTCTTTTCCAAAAGAGCGTCCAGGTCTGAACAGTCCAGAAATAACGGGTTTTATCTGTAATCGTGGGTGCCGGACGTCCTCTTCCCGGAAAAGAGATGTTTGGGTTTGAGGTCGAACACGTGTCGGTCCGCCTCGCCCTTCTTTCCTTGGCGGTTCATGTCTTTCTGGGATTTCTTCATCATCTTCCTCCCCATCCTCGCCATCTGGGGAACAAACAAAGACGACACAGACTTGAGTTCAGAACTAGTGATGGATTTAATGCCCGGTTTTGTCTCGGTTTGCATATATTGCACATAAAAAAAGTTGTATTTTTTTAACATGCAAAACAAATAAAATACACTTTTTAGGATAATAGTGTTTGAGGTGGAGTCATGTCTTGCCTCCTCAGGACATATTTATCAGTAGACGATAATATTTAGGATCAAAACGAAGGAGGAAATAAACCAAAAAAACAGATATTTTACAGGTAATAATGAATTAAAAAGCAATCTTCCTCATAGAAATCCTCCGTCTATCTACAATGAAGCCTTGTTTTAGTATCAACCAATGTGTGAGCTGAACTAAAACCATAAACTGCAGCATATTGAGTGAATCAAAGCTACGTGAAGACGTCTCGTACCTTTGGGTCTCTGACGCCGGACTGGTCTCGTGGTGGACGGGAGGCGCTCTGGCTGCGGGTTTTGGAGGTCGGAACCACCGAAACTTCACGCTTTCGTTTCTTGGTGATGCTTCGGGACCGCCGGGCCTGTTCAGCGTAGTGGCTCTGGACGAGGAAGAAGAAGTTCAGTGTGAGGAAAACCAATTCTGTAGCCAGTGTTAACCCCGTTAGTTCACTCATATCGTAGTATAGAGTCAAAGTGTCCTGTAGGTTCTGATCTAAAGAGGAACTTACATCGTCCTTGTTATCCATGTCCAGACCGAGGCCGCCCATCTCCTTCTCCAGCTTCTTTCTTTCAACCTGCGACACAAACACACAACGTTAACAAAAGCCAAAAGAGTCATTTCATAGAAGAAAAGCACCGTCACTGTCGAGGGTGAATGCAAATGCAGACAGCTACTCGATCTGGTAAAAGTGGGATACTTGAAGCATTGAGTCGCAATTCTATTTGATTATTTCTCCGTTGCTCAGGACTTTGTGAGGGTTCTTTATGTGGCTCATGTCTCAGCTGTGTTCCTCATATATGACGTTAAATATTCTCTCTGTCTTCCTTTTGATGAGATGAAACCTTCTCGTGGACAAACTTAAGAGACTTGTTGATCGTCTCCTGATTACGGAGCTCTCTGTTGTCACACGACGTCCTCACCTTGGTGGCGGTCCTGGGCATGCGGGGCCCGTGGATGTCCTTATCTTTGGACTCCACGATCTTGAGGAACTTCTTCTCGCGGATCTGCTTGGCCAGAACGCGGATCTCCTGCATCTCTTCGTCCTCGCTCTCCTCTTCGGAGTCGTACTCCCCAGCTCGCTCCTTCAGCTCCTCCTCCTTCTCCAGCAGCTCCAGTTTCTGTTAGGACAGGAAGTAGAGATGATTAGAAGACAAGAACATTTATTTCTTTGCTTCGTTCTTCTGGAAAATCCAAAATCTCTTTTTATTTCATACATTTTGTTAAATTACAGACACTACAGGAACTAGTTCACCAGCCGGTCTCTGGTTCCAGTTATTTTATTTTAAAGGTTTAAGAGGACCTGCCTCTGGGCAAACAACATTGTGTCACTGTAGAAACCCGTCTTTAGTTTTTAAACTCACCTTCATGATTTCGGGATCGATGTAGTCTGCAATGTTGTGGCCCTGCCACACCTCAGGGATCCTATCGTTCTTCTCCTCTTCGTTCATCAGATCCCAGTATTCTATTTAAAAATGATAAAACAGTATCAGCACTGCAGATGTAAACGTTTACTTTCTAAGAATTCACAGCGTAATGAATGAGATGAAGGACTCTTACTCTGAAGGTCCAGGATGTAGTCATCGCCGAGCTCCACCTCCAGGTCTCTCTCCTGTGAGACATGATAAAAACGTTTTATTTCACACAGATAGCTGTGAGGTCACAGAGAGCTGTGAGGTCACATCTCACTTTAAATGAAGTCAGAGAGCGCCGGTAACGCCGGACGTACCAGTTTACGTTTGGGTTCGTCCACCTCCATCGCCTTCTTACGGATCAACGCCCCTTCTGGGATGAACGGAGGCCTCGGCTGGAAATTACACAATAATAATAATAATATTTAATATCAGTACAGGGCCTGACAGTGAGCTTTGTTTTACTTGCCAAAAATGGAAAATCTAGGCCTACTAATGAATAAACAGAATCAAAAGAGATTTGAACAATTGGACAAATGTTTTACTTTGTTATCGTCATAGTCATTTGTTGTGGCCATTAACAGTTTTAATTATATATTATAAGATGCTCATAGCTAGCATTAGAGAGTTAATCAGGTCATAATTCCATCTGTAATGTCTATTTTTTAGCAAGTTTCTAACAAAAAACACCATTTTAGAAGATACTACATTTACGGTTTGGAGCTTGAACGCACCATAATGTAACTGAATGGAACCTCCATACTTCAGCGTTTAGCTCCGCTATAAGCAGGACTGAGCTACGGAGAGACTCGGTGTTGTCGCTCACTGTGAATTATAATACAACTAGCAGACGTGTCTGACGAAGTGAGTTGTTCCAAATGTTGCTACGCTGTTAGCTCCGTAATTTAGCCAAGCAGGACTGTGCTAACAGCTAACAGCTAACGTCAACAGCTAACGTTAACAGGCTCTCCTTCTGCTAATTTCAACTGATTTATATTTCACAATGTAGCGTTATCGGGGATCTGCGTCTAGAAAGCATTCATATTTACTGAATATCGGTCCCTAATAACGACCACGTCTATTTTTCACTTGCTATCGTACAAACTGCATAAAGTATTCCACCCTACATGCTCCGGTCAAGCGTTAATGTCGAGCCCTGAGCTAACGCGAGGGGACCTAATTCACAGACTTCCGATATGCGAGCTCGCGACTCTTTGTACCTTCTCGTCTCTCTTGGAGGGCATGGCCAGGTGGAGCCGGTTGAGAACATCGTGGACCTTCTTGCCCTTCATCTTGGTGTCGACGCGATGGGCGAGGAGCCGGTCGCAGGCCTGGCAAAAAACACCAAAGTAACCGTGAACCATGGGAAAAAAAAATACACAACACAATATACTTTTGTCTCCTCCGGGGTCTCACCTCGGTTTTAACTTGCATGACTCCCTCCTCGGTCAGGGTGCTGGTCTCCACCACAAGGATCTCCTCGGCGGTGAAATCAGCAAAGATTTTCTGACGGCAAAAAGGAAGAAACTTCAACACTTGTGCAAATAAAACAGCTCATTTCTGAAGTTTTAATGACCTGCTCGGCAATAAACTCCAAAACGTATTTCTAGTCTAAGCCTTTGAGACGTTTGATGGAAGTGCGTCTTCACTCACCTGGTCCTCCTCAGACAGCTCGCTGATCTTCTTCACGTCACATTTGTTGGCCACGATGATGAGCGGCTGCAGGAGAGAGAGACACACGAGCGTTACTTCCATTACCATCACATTGTCAGAAGCTCAGACTTGCTCAGTAAATTATTTCCCGTGGTTTGATATGGTTAGATCGAGGGGTGGGTATTGATCATTTGGAAGAACTAAGGGAAATATGTTTTGTTCTTGTTTGAGCTCGTCAATATCAGAGAGCAAAATTGTCAAAATGGCCGATAGGAGCTCAAGATTAAAAGTTTTCAATCCACAAAAACCTGGATCATAGTCGCATCAGGCATGAAAAGAGGAACTTTTGAGTTTGTTGTTTTCTGACGTCATTGTCACACGGTGAGTGACAGTTTTCTGACCTTGTTGGCGAACAGCGGGCGGATGCTGTTGAAGAGCTCCAGCTGCTGCTGCAGGTTGTGGCCGCACTGCTCCGACACGTCCATGACGTAAAGAACCGCCGCTCGCAGGTGAGCCAGAGCCGTGATGGCCTGCATCTCGATGGTGTTCCTGTCCTCCAGAGGGTGGTCCAGGATCCCGGGGGTGTCCACCACCTACAACAACACGACAGAGTTCACAGGAAGCATGTTTCAGGCTTGGTCCTCTTTTGTTTTGGATTTGTTCAACTCTCTGTAATTACGTCATTGCAAATGAAAGAAACCTCAATGACTTTAGAGCCTTACATGAATGTTTTGCACAAATGAATAATGGAATTAAAGGATGCGAGTTACTTTTAAGACCTTTGACCCAGAACACATAAGAAGCAGAAGAACGTTTCTGAAGGACAAAACGAACGCGTGATGTGTAACCGGTCTCACCTGCCAGCGGAGGTATCTGTAGTCCATGTGACCCACAAACAGAGACTTGGTGGTGAACGCATACGGCTGGACATCAACGTCTGCTCTGGTCACCTGACAACGAACAACATTCACAACATGTTAACGTCAGCTTGTTGATTAGTTTTGAGCAGTGTCATGCACAGCTGTCATACTTATTATTATTATTATTATTAGAGAGCAGTTTACCTTGTTGATGAAACTGGACTTGCCGACGTTGGGGTAACCGCACAGAAGCAGAGTCCTCGTGTTCGGGTCGATGCTCGGCAGACGGGACAGATGCTGACGCACTGTTGAAGAGGACGACAGGGAGATTAATCACTTTAACATGTCAAAAAGAAAGATAACAGTAATAAAACCAGGCGAATGAAAACCTCTCAGGTGACAAGAAAAGTTTAAAAAAAAAGAACCTGAAAACAGAGATTAAAGTTACTACGAGGAGCTTTCATTTAGTGTTGATTTAGGATATGGGTCTGTCCACGGTGGACCGGTCTCTGCTGGAGGATCTGGGTCTGTCCACGGTGGACCGGTCTCTGCTGGAGGATCTGGGTCTGTCCACGGTGGACCGGTCTCTGCTGGAGGATCTGGGTCTGTCCACGGTGGACCGGTCTCTGCTGGAGGATCTGGGTCTGTCCACGGTGGACTGGTCTCTGCTGGAGTCTGAGCTGAAGGAGGTTCTGGTGAACCTGCATGAGTTCACCAGAATCCGACCCGGTGGCTGCGATGACGAGCATTAAGAATAACTCTATAGAAACAGACCATCTTCTCTCTGATGGTCTCTTTACTGATGGAGGTCTGATAGAGGATCAGGACTAAACTGAGACTGGTTCATATAGAGGATCAAGACTACACTGAGACTGGTTCAGGACCAGTTAACTCTGAATCTCCGTTACCTTGTTCCAGATACTCCAGACTGGACTTCTGTCTCTTCAGGATGGTGCACATGCGACCCAGCGCGGCTCTCTTCAGCTGCTTACAGCGGTACAGAGAATCTCCGTACTTCATCAGACGCACGTAGTCTTTGGCAACACTGGAGGTGAAAAAATAAAGAGGTTACACGCCTGTGTTAGATCAATGTTATGGGTTATGTTCATATATTTAAACTAGATGCTTGATGTACGCCATGCAGACCTGATTGGATATACATTAGTGCTGGGCAAGTTAACGCATTCATTTCGCGTTAACGCATTCATTAATTAACGCCGACAATTATTTTATCGCGTGTTAACGCATTTTTTTTTATTTATTATAATTTTTTTTTTTTATTGAAAGACAAGAGACAATACATATACATAACAACAAGAGGATGACAAGAACAGTGGGATAAAAGCCAGCAAACATCCTATAGTCAGTTGCGGTAACGTCAGCAGACACTCAGATCTCCGTGGTCAACTCAGCAGACACTCGCATGTTAGTGCTCCTATATGCTGAAATTCACGGTAAACGCATTTAAACGGCACAGATCGGGAGCGAGCGAAGGACTTTGAAAGTTAGCGGAAAGATTAACGTGAGACAACATCCGGTTTCTTCAGACGAACATCCGGTTTTCAGAATAAGATGCCAACAAAGTATGAATTATATTCACATTAAGTATAAAACATGCTACCTGCATCTCGTGAACCAAATGTTATTGCCCTTTTGTTCATATAGCAGTACTTTTAAAATAAAGTGCGCAATACACTACTTTTGAATTCATTATTGAACTTTGCCATAACAATGCGATTAATCGCGATTAAATATTTTAATCGTTGCCCAGCACTAATATATATATATATAACATTTTAACTTACTTATCGATCAGATTCTTGGCGATGTTAATCTGTCCCAAAGCCAGCTTGTAATGATCTTTGTCGTACAACACGTTCATCAGATCGGCGTAGAACGGGTGGATGTCCTGAAGGAAAAACAACACGTCATCAAATCCCACAAAACGGATCGTAAACATGTAAACAAAAGACTTTTTCCGGAGCTTCTCGTGGACTCACGTCGAGCTTGGGGAAGTCGGTGAGGATCTGCGTGAGGCGGTCGTGGTAGCTCTGCTGGGTGAACTTCACCTTCCGCATGTAGAAGTGTCGGATGCGGTGGATCTGGTAGTGCTTGTGCACCACGGTGGGCGTCTTCCTTTGGGTTTTGGATAAAGTGATGTCGATGAAGTCCTGCAGAGAGAGAAGGAACAGTGACACATAACTTATTTTACAGTATTCACTTCATCAGGAAACAGATAAACAAGACATTCATAAACATTTAATTATTAGAAAGTGTACGATATTTTTCCCCTGAAAAGAAGTTTGTGTTACTTTAAACTATTTGTCTCATCTGTCACGCCTTTGGCATTTACTCTCTAAACATGAACCTCTTTTTGTCACCGGTGATATTACTAAATAAAGTATTTAAGTCATTGCAAAATGTACTCTCCTGTTATTGTATTTCATAACAGTACATACTGTAACACCCACTGGAACAGATACTTAATATTTATCCATAAAAACATGTATTTATGTCCTCTAAAATCTAAATTAGGCCCTTTTCCCCAGAGAGTCCTGCCAGACTTCATTAACAAACCGTCCGTTTAATATACAGGTGCTGGTCATATAATTAGAATATCATCAAAAAGTTGATTTATTTCACTAATTCCATTCAAAAAGTGAAACTTGTCTATTATATTCATTCATTACACATAGACTGATATATTTCAAATGTTTATTTCTTTTAATTTTGATGATTATAACTGATAACTAAGGAAAATCCCAAATTCAGTATCTCAGAAAATTAGAATATTGTGAAAAGGTTCAATATTGAAGACACCTGGTGCCACACTCTAATCAGCTAATGAACTCAAAACACCTGCAAAGGCCTTTAAATGGTCTCTCAGTCTAGTTCTGTAGGCTACACAATCATGGGGAAGACTGCTGACTTGACAGTTGTCCAAAAGACGACCATTGACACCTTGCACAAGGAGGGCAAGACACAAAAGGTCATTGCAAAAGAGGCTGGCTGTTCACAGAGCGCTGTGTCCAAGCACATTAATAGAGAGGCGAAGGGAAGGAAAAGATGTGGTAGAAAAAAGTGTCCAAGCAATAGGGATAACCGCACCCTGGAGAGGATTGTGAAACAAAACACATTCAAAAATGTGGGGGAGATTCAGAAAGAGTGGACTGCAGCTGGAGTCAGTGCTTCAAGAACCACTACGCACAGACGTATGCAAGACATGGGTTTCAGCTGTCGCATTCCTTGTGTCAAGCCACTCTTGAACAACAGACAGCGTCAGAAGCGTCTCGCCTGGGCTAAAGACAAAAAGGACTGGACCGCTGCTGAGTGGTCCAAAGTTATGTTCTCTGATGAAAGTCAATGTTGCATTTCCTTTGGAAATCAGGGTCCCAGAGTCTGGAGGAAGAGAGGAGAGACACACAATCCACATTGCTTGAGGTCCAGTGTAAAGTTTCCACAGTCAGTGATGGTTTGGGGTGCCATGTCATCTGCTGGTGTTGGTCCACTGTGTTTTCTGAGGTCCAAGGTCAACGCAGCCGTATACCAGGAAGTTTTAGAGCACTTCATGCTTCCTGCTGCTGACCAACTTTATGGAGATGCAGATTTCATTTTCCAACAGGACTTGGCACCTGCACACAGTGCCAAAGCAACCAGTACCTGGTTTAAGGACCATGGTATCCCTGTTCTTAATTGGCCAGCAAACTCGCCTGACCTTAACCCCAGAGAAAATCTATGGGGTATTGTGAAGAGGATGATGCGAAATGCCAGACCCAACAATGCAGAAGAGCTGAAGGCCACTATCAGAGCAACCTGGGCTCTCATAACACCTGAGCAGTGCCACAGACTGATCGACTCCATGCCACGCCGCATTGCTGCAGTAATTCAGGCAAAAGGAGCCCCAACTAAGTATTGAGTGCTGTACATGCTCATACTTTTCATGTTCATACTTTTCAGTTGGCCAAGATTTCTAAAGATCTTTTCTTTGTATTGGTCTTAAGTAATATTCTAATTTTCTGAGATACTGAATTTGGGATTTTCCTTTGTCAGTTATAATCATTAAAAGAAATAAACATTTGAAATATATCAGTCTGTGTGTAATGAATGAATATAATAGACAAGTTTCACTTTTTGAATGGAATTAGTGAAATAAATCAACTTTTTGATGATATTCTAATTATATGACCAGCACCTGTATAATCACTTGTATGTAAAAGCAGACACTTTGTAACAACTTTTTGTATTATGTCCACAATTAAAACATGTCTTCTGATCAATTCGGCGTACGATTAAAACAAACTACGCTATTTGTTTAGGAAACAGGTGAGAAACACGGTTTAATACGTGCTGCCATTCACGTCGCATTGGAGCGTCTCCTCGTCTTAAATGTCCCGGTTTTTAACGGAGTCTGGTGCGGGACACATCTGGGCTTAAGTCAACGACACAATAAAGCTTATTTATCGCCTCATACTAGTCAGACTCAATACTTCGTCTCGTGGTACTGTACGCCATAAAGTAGGTGTCTCTTTACACCAGCTCAGCACGTGTTTTCCTCCACCATGTTTGTTTTTTAAATATCTTCCGCCGTCTTTTAAAAGCTCAAACAACGTAACCCGTTTAAAACCGTAAAGACGAAGAATAAAAACGTACCTTTGCGGTGGGAACCACCATAATCTTCTTAAAATTGTAAAGTGCCATCTTGTCGGACACGTTGTAGTCCGCTGACGGCACTGGGGGAAAGGAAGGCACCTCGTTCCGTTAGAACCGGAAGAGACGCTGAGAAACACGGAGCGAGGTGTTTCTAAACATCGCCCCCTCACGGCCGGATGCAGGAATTACAGGAGAAAAACAACATTTCTGTAACAATTTCTATTTTTTCCATAAAACAAACAAAAACTAAAGTTAGTAATAACTGTAACTACTGCTATTCATTTCATTGTTTTTATATATTATGTTTAAGTCACACATTTAACACTGTACAGCTCTTTCATGTTTTTACATATTTATATTTTATAGTTTGTACATTTTTCTATTCTTTATTCATGTGTCTTGACCTTTAGAGTACTTTGCTTTTATTTCTATATTTTATTTCTTATTTTTTTAATAAAAAAAGTTTCATTCTTTATTCTTAGTTATTATTTTAATCTTAGTACTATCCCTCCTTTATTCCCTCTTAACCCCACTTCCCCAGCAATCCCCTCCCTGCTCACGATATCAAAATAATGATAAAAATACAAAATAAATTATTTAAATTAAATTTATTCTGAATAGCCCAAAATCACAAATTACAAATTAGCTTCAGAGGGCTTTACAATCTGCACACATACGACATCCTCTGTCACTTTAACGGGGTTAAGTGTAATAGATGTCATAACCAGTGTTTTATGCATAAGCATATCTGCTGAATCACAGAGAGACTCAGACATTTGGAGTTTTGGGCACTTTATTGAAAAGCAAAACAAAAGTACAAAAGGAATGAAATAGAGCCGCTTCATTAACATTCATTGTAAAGCCAACACCCTTCCTCGTCCCAAAATACTATCAGGAAATATATTGAAGAAGATTTCTATCAGCTGAGAAGCTTCAAACATCTCACTGCCCTTTAGAAACTAGAAGCCTTCATTTACATAAAATAATGTTTCACATCAGATCAAAACATGAGATGAAACAATAAACATCCTCTTGATTATTGAAGAAAAAACCCTACTAGTGTGTATGTGGCAATGCGAATGCACACGTGTGTGTGTGTGTGTGTGTGTGTGCATTTACATTTGTGTTACCAACATTGATTTAACCAGAAAGCCAACAGCAGAAGCATTAAAGTGTAAATATGGAGGATTTGTTTCAGATGAACACACATCTTTGTGTGTGCAGAGTGCTGTGATGCTTTCATTGTTCTGAAGATCTCCAACAATAATCTTCCTCGTTTGATTTAAGAACATCTCATCAGAGGAAATTACATTTTGTTAAATTGAAACTAAACGATCCAAATCATTTAACGTCACCACTGATGTTTGCTCCTAGTTTTCAAATGTGTTTTCTTTGTGTTCCAATCGATGAGCATCTACAGCTAGATTCAATGACTTCATGATATGAACGATGAATAAGTGATGAGTTGACACTTCATGGAGGAGAGTGTGGAGGCACCACTTCTTGATCCAGTGAAATATTTATCCATAAACCTGAAGAGACAAAAAGAAAACAAACACATCAAAGAGAAAACTAAATCATTTACCACAAATGTTTCAATCAGAACAAAGACACATATTTACAGAATCATTGAGACATCAAATATTCATGACTCAGTCATAGAAGTGTTACCTTTTGTAATATTTAACCATCATGCTTATGAAGTCATAACTCCTTATTTTCATCTGATAAATTGGTGTCACTGTGTTTGTAAAGGTTGATATTTGAGACTTTATCTGAGCTGCTGATGTGAAGCTTTCTGAACTCATCTGTGTCTTTCTCTTAATAATCTCA
Organism: Anarhichas minor; assembly: GCF_050575085.1. Taxonomy (NCBI): domain Eukaryota; kingdom Metazoa; phylum Chordata; class Actinopteri; order Perciformes; family Anarhichadidae; genus Anarhichas; species Anarhichas minor. The sequence continues at coordinate 1,785,988 of NW_027466470.1, read as the reverse complement.
CTTCACATCAAATGAAGCAGCTTCACCTTTGTTGTGGAAGAAGTCAAAGATGTTCTTTACAGCGACAACGTGTCCCAGAGCTTCTACAGCGGATAGAGAACCAATCACAGGAGCTTCTTCTGCTCATAGTTTAGAGCAGCTAACTCCTAACTCAGCTAACTCTGACTCCTCTAGGAGATGAAAGAGGTTTTATTCATCATCTGTCCCTTGTAAAAAAAATATGCATGAAAAAACTGACATTATTCTCATTACAAAAATACTGTTTTTTATTTATTTGTTCCCCGAAAAGTCCAAATTATTTTTATCAACAGTCTAAAAGAATAAGTAGAAAACAACGAGCGACCTTGAAGTGTTCGTCGATCGCTATAAAACTGCAGATATAATATATTATGAAGAATAAAAGCAAATATGATGAAATAACATCAATAGAAATTAATGTTAAATATAAAATATGAATTTGGCTCTTCTAGTCATGTCATCATGACATTACCGCTGACTGTTGAAGTTTGCTTCTCTGTCACATTCTGAAGAAAATGCCGAAAATCCAAATACTAATGAAATACTAATGAAATACTAATGAAATACTAATGAAATACTAATGAAATACTAATCAAACACTAATCAAATACTAACGTCTCTGTTCGGGTCTCTCACCTTTCCTGTAAACTATGAATCCACCCACAGCGATGACGAGAGCAACAAGAGCCACTTGATGATGATGGTCTTGTCAGCGGGCTTCTCTGTTGAGCAGAAAACAACAATAAAATAGTCACAACCTGAAGAGATGAAGCAGGTTAGAAGAGGAGAACATCCATTCATCAAGCAGACCACAGTCCTGAACACACACACCGTCTGTCTGTCCTTTCTTTATCTGGTCTGTACACGATGACTGTATCTCTGCTTGTTGATCTCGTCCAGCTGTGTTCTCTCTGTTCAGCTGTATGTTTGTGTTGCTTTCTGTCCCATATGTTGGTTTTTGACACGACGACAACTTCTGACAAACGTATTCAAACTCCTTTCTGACTGTCGGCACACTTTGAATAAACTTTAACTAAACTAAACTTCCCGTCCTCATAAAAACACACAAACTGTTCCAGTAAACTAAAGGTGTGCTTCCCACCTTCATCACACCTGATCTCAGTCTCACCTTCGTTGGTCCTGAGCACAGCTTTGTCCAGTCTGGTGACGATGTCCTCCTCCACACCAGACAGCTGGAACACACAGTCGTACCTCCTCCAGTCTTCAGCTGGGACTGATGACAGTTCCAGGTCAGCGCTCATCTGGAAGGATCCATCGTGGTTGGGGAGGATCTCTCCGAGGTCCACGTCCTCACGGAGCTCCTCTCCATCTTTCCTCCAGAACAGTGTGGCTCTGTCAGGGTAGAAACCTGTAGCGTGGCAGCTGACTGGAGAGGAGGACGTCTTCTGGAGGAGAGACACTGAGGGACGCTCTGGAGAGGGAAGAGAGAGACAGGTTATAGGTTCTTTAGTAGTATTATTTACTGTGTATTCATATCATCATTCATGTTGGATGGAATGTGTTTTAAATGCCTTGGTAACACATACACACTATATATATATATTTATATATATATATATATTTATATATATATATATATATTTATATATATATATATAAATATATATATATATGTATGCAAATAAATGTCATTGAGGTTGAATTGATGAAAGAAGGGAGAGACAAACAGATGAAGAGGTGAGATGATTAGAAAGGGAGGACAGTGAGTGTGAGAAAGACAGAGCAAAGAGACAGAGAGAGAGACAGAGACAGACAGAAACAGTTCAGAGACAAAGAGAGAGAGAGGACGGAGGGACAGAGGGGTGATGAGTGTGAGGGAGGAAATGTGGTGAAGGAGAGAAGGAGGCAGAGAGAGGAAGAGAGGTGAGGGAGGAGAAAGGTGTGAGACACAGCAGCTCTCTGTATGTGGCTGACATGTGTTGTAATGTGACTGTTGGTCAGAAACAACAGAAGCTTCATGAAACTACATCAGGTCATGTGATTCTACCTGTTCTCATCAGAGAGCTCCTCCCGTAGTTCACATACTTCTTCACCCACTCAGGACAAATCTGAGTGAAGTAGTATTTGTCCTGTGCTATCAGAGCTCTGTTATTATCCCACTTGTGTTTGGTGATGACAGCCTGTTGTTTTGGAGCGATCCATGTCTCTGTCTGCAGGTCAAATGCTATGAAGTCTTCTCCATCATAACCATACTGATGAAAACCTTTGATCTCATTGGTCTCATCATCCCATTCACAGCCAACCATCCTCTGGATAATGTGGACACCTAAGAGAGAGAGAGAGAGAGAGAGAGAGAGAGAGAGAGAGAGAGAGAGAGAGAGAGAGAGAGAGAGAGAGAGAGAGAGATCACAGTCGTCTCTCATCAGCTGACGTCACATCTTCACCACAGAGACACACTGATCCACAGACTCCACAGCAGAGGGTCTACACCTCCTGCTGTCATTGGCTGGATGAAGCCACTTACAGCCAATCATCAGCTGGACAGTGTGGACGTCTCAGAGAGAGACAGGGAGGCAGAGACTGCTGGGACACAGAGGGACATCCTGACTCTGTTCATGTCCTCTTTTCACACAGAGACACAGAGCCTCCACTGAGACCAACAGTCTGTCTCCACTGATGAAGGGGGTGTGTCTTCATTTGTTATTTAACACATAAGTTTATTATTAAATATTTAAAAATGTCAGAAACTCGTGAAAATGTCCGTCAAGTTGTGAGAGGATGAGGTGAAATCTTCAGATTGCTTCTTTAGTCTGAACAACACTGAACAATATTTAATATGAAATGATATTAATCAGAGAAAAGCAGAACTTTCTCATATTTGAGAAACTGGAACTAGAAAATGTTTGACATGTTTTCTTGATGAAAGACTTGAGTGATCATCTGATGATCAACATTTAAGTCAATTAATTTCTGTTAAACTAATAGATTCCTTATTCTAACACTATGTATGTTTATTAAGACATAAACACACCAGAGTGAAGTTAAAGGACTCTACTCTGTATTATTCTCCATATTTAGGGCTCAAACTAATTATTCTCGTCTTTGCTGATTATGTAATGACTATTTTTAATGAACCATAAATAGTTTACAGTGTAAAATGTCAGTAAAGTGTGAACTCGCCCGTTAAGTTCAGAGCGTCTGATGAACTCTTTAAAGTGCTTCTTCAGTCTGAACACTGAACAGTATTTCATTCAGAACGATATCAATCAGAGAAAAGGAACAAAGTCTCACACTGAGAAACCTGAACTACAACATGTTTGACTTATTTCTGTAATTAAAGACTTAAATTATTATCTGATTATCATAAATGGAGCCAATTCATTTGTTTAACTAAACAAATTCATAACTAGTTTCATCACTGAAGATGTTTATTAAGACATAAACACATCGTGGTGAAGTGAAGTTCACTCATCTGTAGTTCTGTCTCTACATGTATAGAGTATTATGGGACACTGTGGAGTGAACCCTGTGGTCTGAATGAGACATGCACCATGTGGTCCTGTCAGCCAGCTCTATTAAAACATGCTGCTCCTCCTCTCAGGAGAGGACCCAGCAGAAGCAGCCTGCGTCCCGTTCACAGTCCTGCTCCCTACTTTGAGGAAGCAGCCGTCATGTTCCTCTACCAGCTGTGTGCTGTCAACGCTCTGTGATCAACAGCTTCCTGCAGCACACTTCTCATGGACCAACTCACTGTGGGCACTTCAGTAGAGTTCTTCTGATCTAACCCAGTGGAGAGAAGGTGCTCATGACCTCTGCTGCTCATTATGGGATGGACACAATCACTGTATCAGTGGAGTACAGCAGCATCCAGTCGACTGTGTCAGTCATGTTTCTGCTGAGTCACACTGTGTTTCAGCCAAGAGAAGCTGTGTGTGTGTGTGTGTGTGTGTGTGTGTGTGTGTGTGTGTGTGTGTGTGTGTGTGTGTGTGTGTGTGTGTGTGTGTGTGTGTGTGTGTGTGTGTGTGTGTGTGTGTGCGCGTGAGACATCTGTTTACTAAAATACAGGATGACAATATCAACAAAATGTGTGACTTTAACAAACCTCCAGTTTGGTTGAAGCGCTGCTTTGCTACTTCAATGTTGCTTTTGTAGCTCTGCTGGGTACCCATAAATTTCCCAGTCTCCCTCTGCCAGTACTGAGGATCATCTGCTGTGACTCTGCTCATCCAGTCCTGTTTGGGTTCTGCTCTCCTGGTGTTACTGTCATAGTGAACCATCTCAACGTCATCAACCAACCCAACAGACACAAACTCTGGGAAGTTTGTGACTCCAGAGGACGCAGTGTCGAAATACTTCAGAGAGTGAATCACTGGAACAAAAGATAAAGTCATCATTTACAGTTTAGATATCACGCTTTAATAAATCACTGAACAATGTTGTTCTGCTGCACACAGAATCAAAAAGAACTACAGAACAATAAATACATGCTAATAATATCTGCTGAGCACTCAACACACACAGAAATAAATGTGTACTTTAATATTTCTGATGTTTTAAAAACTGTTCTGAGATGAAATATGAAACAAGTCACATGTTTAGATCATGCAGTTGTTACAGGACCAGGAGTGACAGGAAGCTCACTCTGGTGCAACACATTTCATTTCCTGTAAACACATGAAAACACATGAGGTGAGGTGAGCAGCTCTCTGTTCTGATGACACGTCGCTCATCACGTACTGACGGCTTTCTTCTGCTCTACTGACGTCAGCGACTCTCTAACAAATAGAACTCATCACAGCAAACATTTCACTTCCACTGACAACTCACATAAAAGGACTGAAACACACATTACTGTACACACCAGTCTGACTTCTCTGTTCACAGGATGTCTCACAGAAATGACAATAAATGACAATAATGTCTTCTGACTCATCAGCCAATATGTATTTACCCAAATATCTGCAATAAGCTCGTATCCACAAATAATATCCAGGTGTGATTTATCAGTCCAGCTCCACTGAACGGCCTCAGTGTGATGTAATCTGACCCAACCAGCTAAAGTCAGTGTTAACCTGATGTGTGTGTCAGTGTGTGGAGTCAAATGTCGTCATTATCTGAGGAATGGCTTCAATATTTAGACAATATGTAGAGGTCACACAATACACCACATGAGCTTAATATCCATGTTCAGGAGGTTGTCATGGATTATGTGTTTTATGAGTGCACATGTTATTCTCTAAATCTGTGTTTGTTATTGATTCACTATGAGAGGCTGATATGTAATATGATTTCCTTCTTCTTCCTTTTCAATCATGAAATATGTTTTATTTAGTGACAGATGACACTTTACATCTTGTTTAAGGAGTGAACACTGAAGAGACTGAAGAACAAGATGATTCATGAGGAACGCATCAAGTGTCAGTGATTGAGTTTATTAGTGAACGATATTAAATATTACAGCAACAAAGCAGGAAGTAGTTTGTCTTCAGCAGGAAAACAACCATCAACTGACTCGTTGTTTCAAAGTAAAAGTCCCAAACCTCCACAGCAGCCTGAGAGATGAAATGTGCTGACGTGTTTCCTGACTGTATGAATATGTTCATTGTGTCTACTGAATGACAATAACTAACACTAAATATTGACATCGTTGATACAATAACAGTCATTGTAAACAGCACTGAATGAACCGCAGCACACATTCTACATAAAACACCAACAAGTTAGATATTGAAATAGAAAAGAGCACTAAATATAGTGCTGTTGTGACGTCATGTTTCATGCTCTTTACTCATCGGACTGGTGTCGGACTGTTGCTGCGCTGCGTCATGCTGACGTCTGAGCTTTAAGCGCGTTCACACCGTTTCGCTCTGAATGCTGCTGATATTATGAAATAATGTCCCAAATAAAAGCGACAGCAGAGTGAGAGAAATAACTCACTTCTGTCCTTTTCACTAAGTCACTCGAGGACACAGCGGCTCCCTCAGAAACATGTCGGGACCAATCACTGAGCTGCACACACAGGATTCACTAACGTGGACTTTAACCCTTGTATGGTGTTCATTTTTTTGTTACTCAGCAGGTATTTTTGGGTTTTTAATTCAACACAATCAAACAATTTTATGTTAAAATACTCAACAGATGTTTTCTTCATCCCAATTAGAAGCAATATAAACAGCAAATATGGTTAATATTTGCCCTTTAACTTTGTTATATCACATTTACGAATTAAAGTGCTACTCGTTTTTTGTTTTTTTTGACAAAATCAAGAAAATCAATTATAATCAAGATATGAGTGGACAAAATTCAACAAATTTACAAATGAAGCAAGGTTGTTCATAACTATTGACTTTTATTTATTTGAATTTCATTGAATTTCATTAGTAATCAGGTCATTTTACATAGCACAACACACAGTTTACATTGAACACATTGAACACATTACATTGTTGAACACATTGCCTTTTCATACCAGCCTATACAACACATGAGTGGCAGAGTTTTACTGTGTGTGTGTTGCATATGTACTTCTTGCACTTGATGCATGTATATTGCGTCTTTCTGTCCGTCTTGGGTCCACACACTTCGCAGCGTTTCTTTTTGTTGCTGCCGGCCGCAACCCAGAATGATGAAAAGATCATGAATTTTACTAAAACCTCTGTCTCGCAAGGTATGAGTGTCAAACATATACTGCAACAGCATCACACACTTACCTCAGGCTCTGCAGATGGTGGTTCTGTAGGTTGGGTGGATGGGGCACCAGCATTGTCCTCCTGAATCCTCCTCACGGTGGCTGCAGAGGCTGAGGCTCTCGGAACATGCTGTCTTCTCAGGATTTGTGGTTTCACCAGTGTCTTTCCAAGTTCCTCGAGAAAGAGGCGTCTCCTCTGGAGCTTCCCTCTGTTCCACTCTGGGTTCAATGCCATCCAGATGACAAAGGCGTTGTACGCCGAGATGTCCAGTATGTCAAAGAAAATCACCAGTGGCCAGCGTAGGGTCCTCCTCTTGCAGCTGTAGGCAGACACCAGCTTGTCCATGTTGTCCACCCCTCCTTTTGTGGCATTGTAGTCCATGATTATCTCTGGTTTCTGATGCTCCAGGCCACAGATTCTTCCATCCCTGTGCAGTGTACTCATGAGTACCACATTCTTGGTTTTCTTTGGCACATAGGACAGACTGAAGGTACACAGGACCTACAATTTCCACACTTGTATTAGCCCGGGTCCAGTGGACCCGAACACCCTGTATGTAATATAAATGTGTAGGGGGGGGGTTACGGTGTGCGGTCGATGAAAATTTTTGTCTGATATATGTTCTTCGCAGAAAATGAGCCAATGCCAATAAGTCTGAGTTTGAAAAAATAATGAATCGTTTTATTTTTGTTTTGATGAAAAATGAAAACGGGTCCCACAGACCCGAACACCATACAAGGGTTAAGAGCATTTCTGACTGTTTACAACATTTTCTGTCGTCAACGAGGAAGTCCTGGAGCTAAACATCAAAGACGATCAAAAGCAGCTTAAAGTGATGAACACAGTCTGTAAAGACACGAAGCTTTCCTTCTTTTACAATCACACAACTTATAAAACAAAGAGTGAACTCACCTGCTGCCGCGCCGTGAAGGTGTATCATCAGGAGAGACAGAATCAACGCCTCCATAGTGAAATGTCGCATCTTAACTTTTGGTGCTTTCTATTATTAAAGAGAGAAAGTGATCCGGTCCGCTCAGCTCCAGGATCAGGACTGACCTGAGGGAGAGAGAAGAAGCAGCGCTGCCTTCCACCTCCATCTGAGCCAATGGGAATTTAAGCTGAGCGTGACGTCACGTGTAACTAGGTAGAAGTGAGCCACTCAGGTTGTGAACGTAGTGCGATGTTGTTTGAGCGCGTGTGAGAGGATGAAGGAGACACGGACACGCGGGGCTTTATTCTGCTGTTCTCATATGAAAGGAGTGTTTGACCTCCTGCTGCTCGGGTCTTCTCTCATGATTTGTACTCTGATGTCACGTCACGTGCACAGACGTCACATGAAGAAAGAAGAAGAAAGCTCCAACAAACAAGAAGGAAACACAACTCTGAGGTGTTTCTCCCGAAGCTCTTTATTCATGAAGACAACTCGAATGTGACACACACACACACACACACACACACACACACACACACACACACACACACACACACACACACACACACACTAGTTGTAATGAAAGAACACCTCAAAGGAAACTGACAAATAAATCGGAGCCATGAGTTGAAATAAACAGTTTGCAGCTCCAGATGAGACGATCACTGTCAGCTTTATATCTGATTCACTGGAGTCCTTCTGAAGTGAAGCAGCGTCCCAGGAGAACTGTGTTAAAGAGGAACTCCACCGATGTCTCCAGTGTTGAGTCACAGGGTTTGTGGATTACAAATGTTTAAGTGTCACATTAAAATACAGCTGATGAGACGATGAAGACCTCCTTCAACTGAAGCCTCGAGTCCAATGTTTCTGATAACCAGTGTTTTATGTTCAACCATATCTTCAGAATATTACATTTAAACCATCAAGTGAAAGCACGTCTTCATCATCTCATTACTTGTTACATTCTTCCTCCTTTAAATGACGTTTTCTCTCTGAATCCTCAAAGACAATTGTCTCTAAAAAGAAAGAATTTCCTCAGAATTCAAAGCAAATTAAATTATAGTCAAAGTCATCCGTTGGGTTCATAAACACTTGAGAACGTCTGTGGTGGTCAAATCCAAAATATTCATCAAATCTGTCCATTGATTATGTTTCTTTTAAACAGATATTAAAGCTAAACTCCACGTTAGTAACTGATGAGAAGTAATGATTGAAGTGAGCTGTGTGTCTGTGAATACACTGATGTTTCTACTGGATGTGGTTCCCCTACCTTTCCCTCTTCATCACCTAACATCTACAGGTGGGGGTCACGTTCATCAGTGCTCTATGAGAACAGTGAATATAATATTCATAGGGCTGCTACATAAAAACAGTTATTATATGTGTGGATCTTAAAAAGAGACATTTAAGTCTTACTGAACAGAAAACAAGAATGAAAGTGATATTACACATTACTGCTCAATGTCTACAAACACACAACGTCCTTATTTCAGCATCATAAATCAGGTTATATGCATGCTAGATGATAAACTTTATTAGTGTCATACCTGTGTGCGCTTCTGCTTTTAAAAGGTTTAGTCACAAAGAATATGTCGTGTTAATAAGCATAAGCATATCTGCTGAATCACAGAGAGACTCAGACATTTGGAGTTTTGGGCACTTTATTGAAAAGCAAAACAAAAGTAGAAAAGGAATGAAATAGAGCCGCTTCATTAACATTCATTGTAAAGCCAACACCCTTCCTCGTCCCAAAATACTATCAGGAAATCTATTGAAGAAGATTTCTATCAGCTGAGAAGCTTCAAACATCTCACTGCCCTTTAGAAACTAGAAGCCTTCATTTACATAAAATAATGTTTCACATCAGATCAAAACATGAGATGAAACAATAAACATCCTCTTGATTATTGAAGAAAACACGCAGAGACATAAATGATTCTTTACTTTGACCTGCTGCTAGAAAAAAAAGGAAATATACAAACAAACTATTTACACAAGTGTAAAATAAATGTGTGTCATCCTGCTGAGAGTGGACGGGGACTGGAGTCAATCCCAGTCCACACTGGGAGAGAGCTGGAGTCCAGTTTACCAGCAGCAGAGACACAGATAGGAAACCATGACACCGACACCTACGGGAGACTCCGGGCGTCTGGTTCCCGCAGCGTGTTTCTGGATGCTGCCGATTGATTTGCAGCGTTTCCCCCAGTGATGGAACCCAACCAGAGAACCAGAGAACGACTTCCTCAGTATGAAAAGAGAAGAAACTCTACTGGTTGACAAAGATCTCTGATCTCAAGCTTTATGTCTTCATATCACCAGACCCTACCAGTGTGTGTGTGTGTGTGTGTGAATTTACATTTGTGTTACCAACATTGATTTAACCAGAAAGCCAACAGCAGAAGCATTAAAGTGTAAATATGGAGGATTTGTTTCAGATGAACACACATCTTTGTGTGTGCAGAGTGCTGTGATGCTTTCATTGTTCTGAAGATCTCCAACAATAATCTTCCTCGTTTGATTTAAGAACATCTCATCAGAGGAAATTACATTTTGTTAAATTGAAACTAAACGATCCAAATCATTTAACGTCACCACTGATGTTAAATTGTGGTGAAGCCTGACCGGAGTGGCTTCTGAAGTGGAAGGAGGCAGACACGAGAGACTTTGTTCCGATAACAAAAAGGTGTTTTATTTACAAAAGTCCCTGCTACACGTGTAACCAAACATATATACAAACAAAACAAACGTTTAACTTAACTGAATAAAACTCAACTCATCATAAAGTAACAATCACATGCACACAGCTACACACTGATCATTCTTTCTCCCCTGTTCAGTCAAAGTCATCTCCTTATATAGAGCCTTCTATCAGCAGGATGTAGTTCCTACCATGAGTGCAGGTGACACCAATAACTGACTCCAATAGTTAACAGACAAAATTTATACCTTACTGCACCCCTTTAGGTAGCCAACAATTTTATATGGTTTACAATTTGCTATACACTCACAATAATGTAAAACAGATCATAACTAACCTACAAATCTACCTGTACATACTCTACTCCGCCCCCCCATACTTGGTCTGACCCAATGACATCACGGATGACATCATCCAGTGTATAAATAGAGGAAATGGTTGGGTGCCTCCCCCTTTAGTCTCTGGAACACAAGGTGGGTGGTAAACAAACAATTGACAAGCATGGTCAGGTTTATAGATGAATGTAATATGAGGTCAAATGGTGTCTTCTCACCCACTTTGAGACCTACTCCAGAAGCACCTGTCTGGACAGTAAAGGGAAGAGTGAAATCTGGACACTGCAAAACCGGTTCTTGACACACAGTTTTTCAAGTCCTTGAAAGCATTCTCACTTTCATGAGTCCATTTAACCTTTATTGGGCTGGATTTACGAGTCATGTCAGTTAGTACTGCAGATCTTGATGAAAAGTTCGGAATAAGTCTGCGATACCAACCTACTAACCCCAAGAATGATCGCAGCCTCCTCTTGGTGTTAGGTGGTTGTGAAGCTGCAATCGCCTCAACCTTTCCTACCTGAGGACGGATGCCTCCACCTCCAATCACATAACCGAGGTACTGGACCTCTGGCTTAGCAATGTGATACTTCTTGGCATTGATGACCAGACCAGCACTGTGGATGCGTTGAAAGACATCAGCAAGATGTCGAACATGCTCCTCCCAGGTCCGGCTGAAGATAACGATGTCATCAATGTACGCTGCTGCGTAGTCCTCCGCTCCTCTCAAAACTTCATCAACCAATCTTTGAAATATTGCCGGTGCACCGTGTAAACCAAAGGGCATCATTCTGAATCTGAACAGGCCGCTGGGAACCCTGAATGTTGTTAAGTGCTTCGCAGATTCAGTTAAGGGCACTTGCCAGTACCCTTTACACAGGTCAAGGGTTGTTAGGAAGTTGGCATTTCCCAAGCACTCAATCAGTTCATCAACCCTTGGCATTGGATAGGAATCAAAGGCAGACACAGCATTTAACTTTGAAAAGTTAACACAGAATCTCAGCTTAGGGTCATCCTTCTTTGGAACCAACACCACAGGGCTACACCACTCACTACGAGAAGGCTCGATGATTCCTGTAGCCAGCATCTCCTCCACGTCTCGCTTCAGTCCTGGAACAAGTCTGGCTGGAATGCGGCAGGTGGTGTCCCTGATTGGCCGCTGTTCTGGTGAATGCAGACGAATTTAATGGTCAATGAGGTTTGTACAACCTGGCTTTAGACTGAAGACCCTTTTTGCATGTGGGCCTGTAGTTCCCAGCGTTTTTCTGCCGTAAGATGACTTAGATCTGGAAACACTGGAGTCTCAGTTAAAGTGGGAAAATACTGCTCCTGAAGTTCTTCCTCATCAACAACTGTGCGTGCCCACATGGTTAAAGACTGCTCTGGTTGGTCTACCCACTCTTTTAGAAGGTTTACGTGAAAGACTTGATGCTTTTTCCGACGGTCTGGTAAAAAGAGTTCATACGTAACAGGGCCAGCCTTTTTTGTAGTCTTGTATGGCCCCTGCCACTTGGCAAGGAGACCACTGTCAGACGTTGGCAGCAATAAAATAACTTTCTGGCCCTCCTGGAAAACTCTCCCCTTAGAAGCTTTATCATAACTCTTCTTTTGTCGCTGCTGTGCTTGAGCCAGATTACCATCGGCAAGCTCCTGAAATTGGTCCAGTTTGTCTCATCTTCAGGACATACGAGAGCTCACTGCACTGCTGTTGATGTTTGCTCATAGTTTTCAAATGTGTTTTCTTTGTATTCCAATCGATGAGCATCTACAGCTAGATTCAATCACTTTATGATATGAATAACTGATGAATTACATTACATTTAGCAGACGCTTTTATCCAAAGCGACTTACAATTCAGATTATATCACAATTCTACACCGTAGGCACAGCTACGGGAGCAATTGTTGGGCTTAAAAATTGCTCAAACAACCGATCCTCTGATTGAAGGACGGCCCTGCTCTCCACTTTGCCTCAGTCGCCCCACACTTCATGGAGGAGAGTGTGGTGGCACCACTTCTTGATCCAGTGAAATATTTATCCATAAACCTGAAGAGACAAAAAGAAAACAAATACATCAAAGAGAAAACTAAATCATTTACCACAAATGTTTCAATCAGAACAAAGACACATATTTACAGAATCATTGAGACATCAAATATTCATGACTCACTCATATAAGTATTACCTTTTGTAATATTTAACCATCATGCTTATGAAGTCATAACTGCTTATTTTCATCTGATAAATTGGTGTCACTGTGTTTGTAAAGGTTGATATTTGAGACTTTATCTGAGCTGCTGATGTGAAGCTTTCTGAACTCATCTGTGTCTTTCTCTTAATAATCTCACTTCACATCAAATGAAGCAGCTTCTCCTTTGTTGTGGAAGAAGTCAAAGATGTTCTTTACAGCGACAACGTGTCCCAGAGCTTCTACAGCGGATAGAGAACCAATCACAGGAGCTTCTTCTGCTCATAGTTTAGAGCAGCTTAGTTTAACAGCAGCTGTGAATAGTTCATGTCCCGTATGAAGCAACTCACTGTGTGCAGGGCGCTGACTTCAGCATTTAGGTGCAGGGTTCAGCTTCTCAGAGAGCTCAGAGCTGGTGTCAGAGGTCGGAGGGCATTTGGCTGAAATAAAAAGCAAAGACGACATTTTAGTTCTCCAGAGCCAACATGTCAGAATGTGTTGTAACAGCTTCCTGCCAGTGGAGAGGATCCCCTCTTCTAGCCCCTCCCACTGATGAAGACATCACTTCTCTGACTTCACTTCTCTCTGACATCATCACGCTGTCATCACTGGAGGAGGCAAAAGCAGCTCCACAGAGTAAACCTGTAACTTAGTGATCCTAAGCACACCGCTCACTCTGACTCCTCTAGGAGATGAAAGAGGTTTTATTCATCATCTGAGCCTTTAAAAATAAATATGGATGAAAAAACTGACATTATTCTAATTACAAAAATACTGTTTTTTATTCATTTTTTCCCCCAAAAGTCCAAATTACTTTTATCAACAGTCTAAAAGAATAAGTAGAAAACAACGAGCGACCTTGAAGTGTTCGTCGATTCTATAAAACTGCAGATATAATATATTATGAAGAATAAAAGCAAATATGATGAAATAACATCAATAGAAATGAATGTTAAATATAAAATATGAATTTGGCTCTTCTAGTCATGTCATCATGACATTACCGCTGACTGTTGAAGTTTGCTTCTCTGTCACATTCTGAAGAAAATGCCGAAAATCCAAATACTAATGAAACACTAATGAAACACTAATGAAACACTAATGAAATACTAATGAAACACTAATGAAATACTAATGAAACACTAATGAAACACTAATGAAACACTAATGAAACACTAATGAAACACTAATGAAACACTAATGAAACACTAATGAAACACTAATGAAATACTAATGAAATACTAATGAAACACTAATGAAACACTAATGAAACACTAATGAAACACTAATGAAACACTAATGAAATACTAATGAAACACTAATGAAACACTAATGAAACACTAATGAAACACTAATGAAATACTAATGAAATACTAATGAAACACTAATGAAACACTAATGAAACACTAATGAAACACTAATGAAACACTAATGAAACACTAATGAAACACTAATGAAATACTAATGAAACACTAATGAAACACTAATGAAACACTAATGAAACACTAATGAAATACTAATGAAATACTAATGAAACACTAATGAAACACTAATGAAATACTAATGAAATACTAATGAAACACTAATGAAATACTAATGAAACACTAATGAAACACTAATGAAACACTAATGAAATACTAATGAAACACTAATGAAATACTAATGAAACACTAATGAAACACTAATGAAACACTAATGAAATACTAATGAAACACTAATGAAACACTAATGAAACACTAATGAAACACTAATGAAACACTAATGAAACACTAATGAAACACTAATGAAACACTAATGAAATACTAATGAAATACTAATGAAACACTAATGAAACACTAATGAAACACTAATGAAACACTAATGAAACACTAATGAAATACTAATGAAACACTAATGAAACACTAATGAAACACTAATGAAATACTAATGAAATACTAATGAAACACTAATGAAACACTAATGAAACACTAATGAAATACTAATGAAACACTAATGAAACACTAATGAAACACTAATGAAATACTAATGAAATACTAATGAAACACTAATGAAACACTAATGAAATACTAATGAAACACTAATGAAACACTAATGAAATACTAATGAAATACTAATGAAACACTAATGAAACACTAATGAAACACTAATGAAACACTAATCAAATACTAACGTCTGTGTTCGGGTCTCTCACCTTTCCTCTTCCTGTAAACCATGACTCCACCCACAGCGATGACGAGAGCAAGAAGAGCCACTGCAGCGATGATGATGATGATGATGAAGGTCATGTCAGCGGGCTTCTCTGTTGAGCAGAAAACAACAATAAAATAGTCACAACCTGAAGAGATGAAGCAGGTTAGAAGAGGAGAACATCCATTCATCAAGCAGACCACAGTCCTGAACACACACACCGTCTGTCTGTCCTTTCTTTATCTGGTCTGTACACGATGACTGTATCTCTGCTTGTTGATCTCGTCCAGCTGTGTTCTCTCTGTTCAGCTGTATGTTTGTGTTGCTTTCTGTCCCATATGTTGGTTTTTGACACGACTAGGCTTTGTCTTCTGTGTTCTGTGTCTTTGTGGAGCTCCACACCCTCCTCACTCTACCTGTCAGCCTCCCTCCTCATCAGCACAACTCCCCTCACCTGTTCAAGCCACTATATAAACTCCTGCCTCTCAGTCACTTCTTGCCAGATCATTGCCATCTCGTCTACCCTCTCGTTTGGTTCGTCCAGTTTCCGGTTTCCCAGTCTGCCTAACTTGTCTCGTCCTTGGACTCCCTGTTGTATTCCGGTAACGATTCCTGTTTTGTTCTGTACTCATTAAAACCCGTTTCTCACTGAATCTGCATATGTCTGTTTTTGAGTCCTCCACCACACCCCGTGACAACAACGACAACTTCTGACAAACGTATTCAAACTCCTTTCTGACTGTCGGCACACTTTGAATAAACTTTATTGTGACTGATGTACTGATAGAAACATTCCTCCAGGTGTTTCATACTTCTGTCTATTCGTCTTCTAAAAGTCACCAGTAGTTCAGTCACTACAGTTTCTACAATCTCTGACCTGTGGTTACACATTAAAGAGTTACACACCGTCTGAAGGAAACTCTTTGTATTAGTTACGATTTAAAAACTAAAATGTATTTTCAAAGGTGGTTAAAAATAACTTATTTAAAAAACAGAAAGAAACCAAAGATTGATACATTTCTATATTAATCACAGCTCAGTAAACAGTGTTCATCGTTCTGGTCCAGAGGCTCTTGCGTTGGTTTAATTCTGATCTAAGCTTTAAAATTATAGACTACAAATAAAAACTAGAAGAAAGAAACTGACAACAAAAGAATTTAACTAAACTAAACTTCCCGTCCTCATAAAAACACACAAACTGTTCCAGTAAACTAAAGGTGTGCTTCCCACCTTCATCACACCTGATCTCAGTCTCACCTTCGTTGGTCCTGATCACCTTTCCGTCCAGGCTGGTGAAGATGTCCTCCACACCAGACAGCTGGAACACACAGTCGTACCTCCTCCAGTCTTCAGCTGGGACTGATGACAGTTCCAGGTCAGCGCTCATCTGGAAGGATCCATCGTGGTTGGGGAGGATCTCTCCGCGGACCAAGCCCAAGTCCTTTTCATCTTTCCTCCAGAACAGTGCGGCTCTGTCAGGGTAGAAACCTGTAGCGTGGCAGCTGACTGGAGAGGAGGACGTCTTCTGGAGGAGAGACACTGAGGGACGCTCTGGAGAGGGAAGAGAGAGAGACAGGTTATAGGTTCTTTAGTAGTATTATTTACTGTGTATTCATATCATCATTCATGTTGGATGGAATGTGTTTTAAATGCCTTGGTAACACACACACACTATATATATATATATATTTATATATATATATATATATATTTATATATATATATATAAATATATATATATATATATATATATATATATTTATATATATATATATATATTTATATATATATATATAAATATATATATATATGTATGCAAATAAATGTCATTGAGGTTGAATTGATGAAAGAAGGGAGAGACAAACAGATGAAGAGGTGAGATGATTAGAAAGGGAGGACAGTGAGTGTGAGAAAGACAGAGCAAAGAGACAGAGAGAGAAACTGAGACAGACAGAAACAGTTCAGAGACAAAGAGAGAGAGAGGACGGAGGGACAGAGGGGTGATGAGTGTGAGGGAGGAAATGTGGTGAAGGAGAGAAGGAGGCAGAGAGAGGAAGAGAGGTGAGGGAGGAGAAAGGTGTGAGACACAGCAGCTCTCTGTATGTGGCTGACATGTGTTGTAATGTGACTGTTGGTCAGAAACAACAGAAGCTTCATGAAACTACATCAGGTCATGTGATTCTACCTGTTCTCATCAGAGAGCTCCTCCCGTAGTTCACATACTTCTTCACCCACTCAGGACACTCCTGAGTCAGGTAGTTCTTGTCCTGTGCTATCAGAGCTCTGTTATTATCCCACTTGTGTTTGGTGATGACAGCCTGTTGTTTTGGAGCGATCCATGTCTCTGTCTGCAGGTCAAATGATATGAAGTCTTCTCCATCATAACCATGCTGAAGAAAACCTTTGATCTCATTGGTCTCATCATCCCATTCACAGCCAACCATCAACTGGAAAATGTGGACACCTGAGAGAGAGAGAGAGAGAGAGAGAGAGGTCACAGTCTGTCTCCACTGATGAAGGGGGTGTGTCTTCATTTGTTATTTAACACATATGTTTATTATTAAATATTTTAAAATGTCAGAAACTCGTGAAAATGTCCGTCAAGTTGTGAGAGGATGAGGTGAAATCTTCAGATTGATTCTTTAGTCTGAACAATATTTAATATGAAATGATATTAATCAGAGAAAAGCAGAACTTTCTCATATTTGAGAAACTGGAACGAGAAAATGTTTGACATGTTTTCTTGATGAAAGACTTGAGTGATCATCTGATGATCAACATTTAAGTCAATTCATTTCTGTTAAACTAATAGATTCCTTATTCTAACACTATGTATGTTTATTAAGACATAAACACACCAGAGTGAAGTTAAAGGACTCTACTCTGTATTATTCTCCATATTTAGGGCTCAAACTAATTATTCTCGTCTTTGCTGATTATGTAATGACTATTTTTAATGAACCATAAATAGTTTACAGTGTAAAATGTCAGTAAAGTGTGAACTCGCCCGTTAAGTTCAGAGCGTCTGATGAACTCTTTAAAGTGCTTCTTCAGTCTGAACACTGAACAGTATTTCATTCAGAACGACATCAATCAGAGAAAAGGAACAAAGTCTCACACTGAGAAACCTGAACTACAACATGTTTGACTTATTTCTGTAATTAAAGACTTAAATTATTATCTGATTATCATAAATGGAGCCAATTCATTTGTTTAACTAAACAAATTCATAACTAGTTTCATCACTGAAGATGTTTATTAAGACATAAACACATCGTGGTGAAGTGAAGTTCACTCATCTGTAGTTCTGTCTCTACATGTATAGAGTATTATGGGACACTGTGGAGTGAACCCTGTGGTCTGAATGAGACATGCACCATGTGGTCCTGTCAGCCAGCTCTATTAAAACATGCTGCTCCTCCTCTCAGGAGAGGACCCAGCAGAAGCAGCCTGCGTCCCGTTCACAGTCCTGCTCCCTACTTTGAGGAAGCAGCCGTCATGTTCCTCTACCAGCTGTGTGCTGTCAACGCTCTGTGATCAACAGCTTCCTGCAGCACACTTCTCATGGACCAACTCACTGTGGGCACTTCAGTAGAGTTCTTCTGATCTAACCCAGTGGAGAGAAGGTGCTCATGACCTCTGCTGCTCATTATGGGATGGACACAATCACTGTATCAGTGGAGTACAGCAGCATCCAGTCGACTCAGTGTCAGTCATGTTTCTGCTGAGTCACACTGTGTTTCAGCCAAGAGAAGCTGTGTGTGTGTGTGTGTGTGTGTGTGTGTGTGTGTGTGTGTGTGTGTGTGTGTGTGTGTGTGTGTCATCTGTTTACTAAAATACAGGATGACAATATCAACAAAATGTGTGAAACATAAACAAACCTCCAGTTTGGTTGAAGCGCTGCTTTGCTGTTTCAATGTCGGCTTTGTAGACCTGCTGGTTAACCATACAGACCTCAGTCTGTTGCTGCCAGTACTGAGGATCATCTTCTGTGAGTCTGCTCATCCAGTCCTGTTTGGGTTCATATCTCCTGGTGTTACTGTCATAGTGAGTAATCTCAACGTCATCAACCAACCCAACAGACACAAACTCTGGGAAGTTTGTGACTCCAGAGGACGCAGTGTGGAAATACTTCAGAGAGTGAATCACTGGAACAAAAGATAAAGTCATCATTTACAGTTTAGATATCACGCTTTAATAAATCACTGAACAATGTTGTTCTGCTGCTCACAGAATCAAAAAGAACTACAGAACAATAAATACATGCTAATAATATCTGCTGAGCACTCAACACACACAGAAATAAATGTGTACTTTAATATTTCTGATGTTTTAAAAACTGTTCTGAGATGAAATATGAAACAAGTCACATGTTTAGATCATGCAGTTGTTACAGGACCAGGAGTGACAGGAAGCTCACTCTGGTGCAACACATTTCATTTCCTGTAAACACATGAAAACACATGAGGTGAGGTGAGCAGCTCTCTGTTCTGATGACACGTCGCTCATCACGTACTGACGGCTTTCTTCTGCTCTACTGACGTCAGCGACTCTCTAACAAATAGAACTCATCACAGCAAACATTTCACTTCCACTGACAACTCACATAAAAGGACTGAAACACACATTACTGTACACACCAGTCTGACTTCTCTGTTCACAGGATGTCTCACAGAAATGACAATAAATGACAATAATGTCTTCTGACTCATCAGCCAATATGTATTTACCCAAATATCTGCAATAAGCTCGTATCCACAAATAATATCCAGGTGTGATTTATCAGTCCAGCTCCACTGAACGGCCTCAGTGCAGCGTCGGAAATACACGAGGGCAAAGGGCGAAACTGCCCCTAAGAAATATAGTTTTGCCCCTGATATCACTAGGAGAGGGGCAAACAATGCCCCGAACTTTCTAAACGAATAAATAAATTCATCAGACCTGTGACTGAGGTCAACTCAGACACTCACATGTTAGTGCTCCTATATGCTGACATTCACGGTAAACTCATTCAAACGGCGCAGATCGGGAGCGAGCGAAGGACTTTGAAAGTTAACGGAAAGATTAACGTGAGACAACATCCGGTTTCTTCAGACGAACATCCGGTTTTCAGAATAAGATGCCAACAAAGTATACATATTGCATAATGGAAATTAGATTAAATTAATTATATTCACATTAAGTATAAAACATGCTACCTGCATCTCGTGAGTTAAAGGGAAAATACACCTAAATTGTGTGTAAAGTGTCTTTATTCTTTGATTTGAGGGTTGCTAATGAATAATACCTGACTGACAGTCAATTAAGATATTTACTAAGCAACAACTCTGAACTGAATTTGTACCTTCAAATGGCACATTTTTTTAATTTTTAAGGTGCTATAAAAATATCTTTCTCAATAATTCCACACAATGACTGATGTATATGTAATCAAGGCATCGTTGACTTCATAATTGTTAATGGTTGTTTAAAAAATGTAATAATAATAAATAAACACAAAGAAATAAGAATAAAATTGAATATTATTGTCTGATTTATGTTTGTTTTTTGTTTAAAAAATCTAAGAAAACACTTTGAATCTGTAGACTACTGCTAATAGTCTTATTATTGCCATTTGATGACACCTGCTCATATACTGTAAGCCTAAATAAGTATATTTATTATTTTGAACAAAGGTTAAATGTTATTTCACAAGTTTCAAAAAGTGCCCCCAATTTTTTGAAAATGCCCCTGGAGTCAGTGGGGGCAAAAATTGCCCCCTAAAAATATGTAAATTTCCTACCCTGCCTCAGTGTGATGTAATCTGACCCAACCAGCTAAAGTCAGTGTTAACCTGATGTGTGTGTCAGTGTGTGGAGTCAAATGTCGTCATTATCTGAGGAATGGCTTCAATATTTAGACAATATGTAGAGGTCACACAATACACCACATGAGCTTAATATCCATGTTCAGGAGGTTGTCATGGATTATGTGTTTTATGAGTGCACATGTTATTCTCTAAATCTGTGTTTGTTATTGATTCACTATGAGAGGCTGATATGTAATATGATTTTCTTCTTCTTCCTTTTCAATCATGAAATATGTTTTATTTAGTGACAGATGACACTTTACATCTTGTTTAAGGAGTGAACACTGAAGAGACTGAAGAACAAGATGATTCATGAGGAACGCATCAAGTGTCAGTGATTGAGTTTATTAGTGAACGATATTAAATATTACAGCAACAAAGCAGGAAGTAGTTTGTCTTCAGCAGGAAAACAACCATCAACTGACTCGTTGTTTCAAAGTAAAAGTCCCAAACCTCCACAGCAGCCTGAGAGATGAAATGTGCTGACGTGTTTCCTGACTGTATGAATATGTTCATTGTGTCTACTGAATGACAATAACTAACACTAAATATTGACATCGTTGATACAATAACAGTCATTGTAAACAGCACTGAATGAACCGCAGCACACATTCTACATAAAACACCAACAAGTTACATATTGAAATAGAAAAGAGCACTAAATATAGTGCTGTTGTGACGTCATGTTTCATGCTCTTTACTCATCGGACTGGTGTCGGACTGTTGCTGCGCTGCGTCATGCTGACGTCTGAGCTTTAAGCGCGTTCACACCGTTTCGCTCTGAATGCTGCTGATATTATGAAATAATGTCCCAAATAAAAGCGACAGCAGAGTGAGAGAAATAACTCACTTCTGTCCTTTTCACTAAGTCACTCGAGGACACAGCGGCTCCCTCAGAAACATGTCGGGACCAATCACTGAGCTGCACACACAGGATTCACTAACGTGGACTTTAAGAGCATTTCTGACTGTTTACAACATTTTCTGTCGTCAACGAGGAAGTCCTGGAGCTAAACATCAAAGACGATCAAAAGCAGCTTAAACTGATGAACACAGTCTGTAAAGACACGAAGCTTTCCTTCTTTTACAATCACACAACTTATAAAACAAAGAGTGAACTCACCTGCTGCCGCGCCGTGAAGGTGTATCATCAGGAGAGACAGAATCAACGCCTCCATAGTGAAATGTCGCATCTTAACTTTTGGTGCTTTCTATTATTAAAGAGAGAAAGTGATCCGGTCCGCTCAGCTCCAGGATCAGGACTGAACTGAGGGAGAGAGAAGAAGCAGCGCTGCCTTCCACCTCCATCTGAGCCAATGGGAATTTAAGCTGAGCGTGACGTCACGTGTAACTAGGTAGAAGTGAGCCACTCAGGCTGTGAACGAAAGTGAAAGTAGTGTGATGTTGTTTGAGCGCGTGTGAGAGGATGAAGGAGACACGGACACGCGGGGCTTTATTCTGCTGTTCTCATATGAAAGGAGTGTTTGACCTCCTGCTGCTCGGGTCTTCTCTCATGATTTGTACTCTGATGTCACGTCACGTGCACAGGCGTCACATGACGTCAGACTACAGTGGTTCACAGCTGCACTTGATGAGCAGCAGGACAGTTTCTCAGACTCTTGTTATCTGTTGTGTTGAACAGGTCTGTGTGCGATCAGAGCGTCTGCTGATGAAATGAGATGGAGGGGAGCTCCATATCCAACAAGGGGTTTTATTGATGTGTGAGCACCTTAAGGTGTTCAATACAGGCCTGCACGCTGGTCTTGGCACACATGAGGCCTGAAGCATCAGCACAGACAATACGACACAACACGAGAGAGTCTCCATGAAACAGCATTTCACCTCACAGTTTGGCTTTGAGAGGAAAACAAGAGGCAGAGAAACGAGAAGCAAAGCAGGAAGAGAGTCAGAGAGCTTCTCCAACACAAGCATCAGATGAGGTCATCTCTGTCCGACAGCCCACGTGCTCCGGAAGTGACTCAGAGCTGTGGACGCTGGAAACTGCTTGAAGAAGAGAAATGTAACACCTGTTGATGTTTGAACACCTGATGCTGTTTCTCACTTTGGTAACGTTGAGACTCTGTTTCACCCCTCATCACTTATTGTTGTTCAAGCACTTTATAAAAGCTTAGAGTTTAAATTTGATCTAAAGAACTCATGATTTGTTCTCACTGCTTTACTGAGACAGTCTTATTTATGATTATTGCAGTATTATTGTTAATTGTTATAGTATTATTTATGATTATTACATCATTATTCATGATTATTGCACAAACTAAGAGATATGTGTCATATTGTATCTCTGCTGATCAATAACTGAGTTTATCTCTGATGATCAATAACTGAGTTTATCTCTGTGTTTACCTTCACAGAGAAGTCAGCAGTGTGACAGCGCCCCCTGTGGATGGTTCGTGTATCTGCATTTTGAACGCCTCATGAGAAACCACGTGAGGACGTCACGTGACTTCGTGTAAACGTCCTGATGCTCCATGACTGTGATCACATGTATCGATCAGATGAAGAACATAAATACATATAGAATGTACTTATTGTCTCTGAACATCCTCAGTGCTCCTGGAAGCTGAGAAACACCTTTAACAAAGCAGAGTTCAGCAAAAACACTTTAATGTGAAGAAAGAAGAAGAAAGCTCCAACAAACAAGAAGGAAACACAACTCTGAGGTGTTTCTCCAGAAGCTCTTTATTCATGAAGACAACTCGAATGTGACACACACACACACACACACAACCACACACACACACACACACACACACACACACACACACACACACACACTAGTTGTAATGAAAGAACACCTCAAAGGAAACTGACAAATAAATCGGAGCCATGAGTTGAAATAAACAGTTTGCAGCTCCAGATGAGACGATCACTGTCAGCTTTATATCTGATTCACTGGAGTCCTTCTGAAGTGAAGCAGCGTCCCAGGAGAACTGTGTTAAAGAGGAACTCCACCGATGTCTCCAGTGTTGAGTCACAGGGTTTGTGGATTACAAATGTTTAAGTGTCACATTAAAATACAGCTGATGAGACGATGAAGACCTCCTTCAACTGAAGCCTCGAGTCCAATGTTTCTGATAACCAGTGTTTTATGTTCAACCATATCTTCAGAATATTACATTTAAACCATCAAGTGAAAGCATGTCTTCATCATCTCATTACTTGTTACCAGTGGTGGGCCGTGTGTTTCATACCTGGGCCTTCAGTGCCGTCCTACTACAGTTGAACCAGCTCCTAATAACCTCATTATGACACAGCTACGGGTTATCATTTATTCATGTAAAAGCCGCATATTCACACAACACTCAACAACATCGTCCCAATTTACTAAAACTGCACATGGATTCACGTGTGAGTCTGCAGGCCTCGGGCCTCTCTTCTACCTAGAGACACAGAGGTGAGATCTGATTGGATTAAACTCTACTTAAAACAAGCTGCACTGGAAGCAGAGCAACTGAGGAAGACAGTAGCTGTGCAATGAGCTAGTAAGCTAATGGGAAGAATATTTAGAATACATGTAGTGTATTTATGAAAAATGATTAAATAATAAAATAGCTATAACTTTGTGATTCTGTCTGTCAAGCAGAGGAGGCCTTGCTGGCCCTGAGGGCCCACCACTGATGTCATGTGTACGGAATGAACAACATAAAAGAATTACAACACATTCAATGCATATGATATAAATGATGTGAAAGAATAATTGTACAACTAAAAACAGAAAAAAGGGGGCCACCGGTGTAACACGCAAAATCAACATGTCAACCTAACTTCTCCGTTTGTGAAAACCTATTTGGAGATAAACCTGATTCTGATTCTGGAAACTGTAAAATAAGAAACATTAAATACCTACATGTGATTCAACTCCATGATCATCTTTGGAGAATGTAGTCTGAGGTGCTGTGTAGCTGTTTTGCATTATGGCGAGAGGAGTTTCTGTTATTTTTGATACACTGATTGATATAAATGTGGTGGACAAAATAATAGAAACACCTGTCAATAGAAATGAGGATACAGTTGAATCAACATGAAGGAAGGATTTATTTCAAGACTTTTGTATTAGACTGCATTAGTTTTAGCAAGGTGAAAATATAGTATACAGTATAAATAATACACTGCTTCGTTTACCTAAATATGAAACTTTGGTCACATGACAGCATCTTACTGTTAACCTGTTTACATTTCTGCCACTGTGCACATTTGTTGTTGTTGCTTTTGCTCCTTTTTGATCATCTTTCTGGCTTGAATCTTATTTAATTAATCAAATGAATGTAGAAATGAGTAAAAGACCACAATATCCAAATAGAGTATTTCAAGTAAAGTAGGCTACAAGTACTTTAAATCTGTACTTGAGTAAATGTACTTTATCACATTCTACTTAAAAAAAGTTTGGTCATTTTAGTTGTCAGCAAAAATTTGTCAAACAAGAGGAAATAGTGCGTTTGTTGGGGACTATTTTCAGCGGCGGATTAATCCACATTTTGTGCTCTTGTGACTATTTGGGACAGTGTGGCTCATTATTGTGTTTTTAATAGTTTAACAATAGAGCTCTATGACGCAGAAGTACAATATATATCATGCTGTAATACATAATACTTGTTAGAAGTAAATAATTGTTGTTTTGCGTTGTTTTGGGGCTTTTGTTGACAGTAAGAAGAAGTCGAGACTCTCACCCGGAAGCGACTTCACTCCATATTTGTTGTGATTCCCGGCGATCGAGAAACAGCCAATCAGCGGGGCGCCTGTGTGTAGTAGGCCACGCCCTCTACGGCTGATCACGAGTGGATCCGCGTGCGCCCACTGCCAGTCTCGACCAATCAGAAGGGTCCGCTGTGAGAGTTGAGGAGGGGGCGGGAGCTCGAGCTCTGTGTGACAGCTCCGGGTTCAGTGCTGCACCAGAGAGAGAAAAACAAATCAGGAGGTCTCACTCTGTACTTTTTGAAATTTATTTTTACTTTACTTCAAATTTTGATATGCAGCTTTAGCTTCCACTTTATAAATTAAGACGGGAACAATATTTTTGTAGATTGTAGATTTTGGAAGATCGGATGTATTAGAAAATGGTGGCTGTCTGAGGGGCAGGGGCGGAAAAAAATAAAAAGGACACCAGCTGCATGCAGTGGGGAACCAGAGTGCAGAACGTTTACTAGCATGTAGGGCAGCCTGTATGGCACTGCATCTCATTTTCTCCATTGGAAGGGTATCCTGCAGGGCACTTCATCATGTTTTCTCCACTGGAGGTGCCACCTAGAGGGCACTTCCTTGTGTTTTCTCCGCTGGAAGGGAACCCCAGAAGACACGTTATCATGTTTTATCTATCATGGGGGCATCACAGAGGCCACTTCCTTGTGTTTTCTCCACTTGAAGGGTTGCCCTATGTTGCATAGAGGGTAGAAAATACTTTTCGGAGGGCTCCTAACAAGGGCCAAACTGTGAGGAGTCTTGTAATTCCTTTTGTTTCAATGGTTTGTTTGAGTTTTGTTATGTTTTAAATATCTGTATCCGCTGATGATGACGGAGCGTATTTATGTTGTTTAATGTATTTTACACAACATAATGCATGTTTTTTTAAGGCATCATTAAGGGCACACTGCTGGAGACCGGATGAGCGGTAAGTGCTCCATCAACACTACCACCATAGACGATCTTTGCGCTGCACACGAAAGGGAAAGGAAACAGAACGACTTCTCCATTCAGAGCCCCCCCCCCTCCTCTCGCTCATCTTTAGCTTGTACCGAGTGTTTGATCGATCGGAAGCTTTGAGACGAGTTAACGTTTATATTTCCTCAGTTTCAGGGTTTAATTTTGGGGCTGGTTTTTTTTCTGACTCCCGTGGAGCCCACTGTTGACCGTGAGGAAGTAGCTTTGCGTGAAATTATCTCCAGACGCCAGATTTATCGAGCCCGAACCGCACAAAGTTGTTAGGCAAGCTAAGCTAGCTTAGCCTACCTAGCGAACTCTTAAGCTAGCTCACAAGCTAACTTAGCTTCGCAGTGCTGGTCGGAGCGTCGTTGTTTTTTGTCGCTGCATCGCAGCTGCACGTGGCTTCACACCCCTGATAACTGAAAACTGTTCGTCAGGGTTAAGAGCAATACGCCGGTTGCTTTCCTTGCTTCCTTTGCTAGCGTGCTCGATTGTAGCCTGCTAGCTAACACCCTGCGCATTTTAGCTTGGAAGCTAAATTCAAGGCCTCAAGTCCAGCACTACTAACAACCAGAGTATTTTTTGCAATTGCCGTGCAGGTGTGAGAGTTGACAGGTGAGTAAGAGACTGTTTTTTCAAACTTATTGCGGTGTCAAAAGCGGACATTAGAGCAACAAACATGCGGAGTAGACACTTGTTCAGTTAGCTTGCTTGCTAACTAAATATTAGCTTGATTGGTTTGGGGGAATCCGCGAAATCACGCCGGAGGTCGCCATCTTTCATTGGATGCTGCTGCAAGCCAGCTAACTCTGACGTCTCATAATAATAACATCACTAGACATGGCTGCGACTCTATACCCGGAGTGAACTTTAAACACACGTCGTGGTGCGTTCACGGCCTCCTCTCTGTTGGCCATTTATTACACATATTTAGCACTTTGCTCCTGTGACAACCTGCTTATTGCCTAGTGACGGAAGGAGTGTCACCGTGTGAGCTGTTGTCTGTCTCTCTGTGTGTGTCTGTCTGTCTGTGTCTGTGTCTCTCTCTCTTTCTCTCTCTCCTGCATTGCGTCTTGAGTAGAAAACTCAGCCCTCACTAAAGTTGTTGCAAACAAACGCACCCTCAGCGTGGTGTTGGCCTTGTTTTGGATGGAGATATAAACACTGGTTCTACACCCCCACAGGGGACGTACCAGATGCCTGGTTAACGTCCTCCACCAGCGGTAACACATCACCTAAAAATACCCCCCCACCCTCCTCGTTGCATTTTTCACCACCAGGCTTATTTTGGGTGATAAATCACCGTGCGGGGTGAAAACAAGGCCGAGCGAAGCCTGTGTTTTGGTTCAGCCCTCGTCTAGACGCTGTGATTGACTCACTGCATCTGTACAGGAAGTGACATGTACAGTGAACCCGGGGGTCGGTGTTTATTACGGGATGTATCGGGTCAAACTGTGATCACCCTCTGCCTCATAGTACAGAAATACCAAGACCTGGTCTCTGAGAGTACAGGTGTTTCTCTTGCGTTGTGCTGTAGATTGTGTTGTTTGTCAAGATGAAGTTATTCATGTTTATACATGACAGTAGTAGTTGATAGTTTCCAAAACACAACAAGACTGTGTGTGTGTGTGCGTGTGTGTGAGAGTGACAGTACATTTCAGTTGGCATGTTTTTAAGGCAACTGTTGAGAAAAGTCTGTCACACAACAGCTGTTTTGATAGCGGCCTGGTATTGATGCAGAGATGTGTTTAGCCCCATTCATCGCAGTGGCATGACACACACACTCGCCATGTATGGGAATCAGTATATGGATCAGAGGTCACCAGCTTTACAGCAATGCCATTCTTTTTCTGCTTTGTATGCAAACACAGCGAGTGTCAGAGACAGGCAGCCGATTGTTGTCGGATTATCACCGCTTTACAAAACGGGACAGAAACGAAGAGGTTCCTCTGCTCACTGGTTCTACGTGAGTGTGTACCATTGAGGTCAGATGTAGTGGTAGTGATTAATTACACTGCTGCTACTGAAACTGAAGCCTTTAAAGGTGCAGTTATTTTGAAAACGTGTCGCCTGCTGACACCAAAGTGCAGTTAAATGTGACTATAGAGAGACGCTGAGCGAGGTGTTGGAGGTGATGGTCAGTTGTGCTGAAGCAATTAAAAGGCTGATTGACAGAAAGTTAATTAAATTGATTGAATCAAATTTGGATATCCAATTAAACGGCTTTTCTTAAATCTGCTTGTTGCAGGCGGCTCCTCGCTACAGCTGCTTCTTTATTATTAAATAATCCGTAGATTACTCAGATTATTTGGTTTGTAAATTATCAGAAAGTTGTTTTAATAAATTCTCCTCACAAGTTCCCATTTTTCTCCATCCAACAGTTTGAAAACCAAAGATAAAATACTCAGTTTACTAACACTAAACTAAAGATTTTTTTTGTCATTTTTCAACCAAAAAAAGTCAAAGAATGACACAAATATTTTATTAACAAAACTCTTCTCAGCATTTTTTAGTAATTTCATAAAGTAAACGATTAACTGATTGGTTGAACAGAAAGTAGGCCTAATACTACATATTATGGACTTCTAGATTTATCATTATTACTGTATAAAAACAGTTTGTTTTTTGTTTAATATTATAATTAATCTTCACGAACCTTCAGTGAAATGCAAGCTTTAATTGAAACGTCATTTTGATTTCCTCTTTGTATTTCGTGAAGCTTGATGTCATTTACTGTAAACCAGTGAGCAGGAAGGGCAACATATTTCTATCACGTGGGAACATTAAGTCTGTTTGTTTCTGTTAAATGTGTCTCACTGAATGTAGAAGTCTCTACGATAGATGTGGAGACACTGTTCCTCCTACTTTTATTATTATTTACACATATCGCAGCATTCGTCTGAACATTTAATTCTTCTGGAAATGTTGGCCCTGTAAAATTATATTTTGTAAATCAAAAGAGCAGATTCAGACAACTTTTATAATGATAACATCAGTTCACTAATTATACTTACAAAAGGAGCTTACTGATGATGATGATGATGTTAATGAGAGTACCGGTCCATCTTCCAGTTCTCTCTGCTTTGACACACCTGAACCAGCCGACGCTCAGGTGTGTCCACAACATAACTGTGATTATTAAATACTCAACAACTTGATTTAATTTCCTCTGTTCAGGGCCAAGAAACTGATGACACGAAAAGACTCGCAACATTAATAATCTTCTCGTGTACTATCTCTGTCTGTGTCTCTGTCTGTCTGTCTGTGTCTGTCTGTCTGTCTGTCTGAGCTAGTCAACACTTAATTAGTGTGAAGAACAGTTTGTCGTCACGTTTCTACGTCGTCTCATTTTATATTATAGTTTTATTTCTGTGTTTTGAATAAGAGTTGCTAAACTTCACATTAAAAATCAATTCAGCCTCTTGAATCAAATTATTTTATCACAAAATGATTTGATGACCAGTAAAGTTTGTTTAGATAAAACATTCTTGGACTTTTACAGATGTGACGGTGCTTTTGCTCTTTCAAGTTAAATAAATTAAAACATTTTTGAGTTACAGCTCTAAATGTGTGATGTGTTTATTTAATTCCCTGTAACATACAGTAGTCTGTACACAAACTGGCATTGAAAACAAGTCACATTAGTCTCCGTTGTATCGTCAAAGTACTCAAAAGTAGCTATCGGACACTGCCCCCCCCCCCCCCCCCTCCCCTCTCTTTGGCCTTGGTCGTGGTACTCGTGTAACTTTATTATTATGCCTCAGTCCCTGTGATCAACATCCGTCCTTGAGTCCTAACTTGTTTGTCTCCTCCGGCCTCCTGCAGCTTCCTTGGTGACACAGAGACTTCTCCCTGAGGAGCCAAGAAGCAGACGGCTCATGACTTCTGACCAGGACACGAAAGTTGTAGCTGAACCACAGGTGCAGCAAGTACAAGAGGCAAAAGAGAGCTCTCATTTGGTGAGTTCCTGCCCACACGGATGCTGATGTTTGTTTGTTTTACAGCTTATTCCTCTCCTCAAAGTTTTCTACATCCTGGTACTTTTGAGTCCTTCCAGTCCCAGTCTTCTTCAATACAGCATGATGTTCATTTAGTAACTTATGGTCCATTTAGAGTCAAACAGACCATAAAGCAGGGGATGCTTTAGGGCGGGGCTACAGTCGACTTCTTAAATACAGTCTGTGGGTTGAACCCAGTGAGCATTGAGCTTTTAAATCCTCTGATATTTAAAGTGAAACTCTGTTTTATCAGTTGTGGCTCGTTGATGCTTCCAGATTAAAGCGGGTGGAGTGGTGGTCATCCTGCTTTATCCCAGGACTAGGTGTGTTGGCACACTTATCTATCGTTCTGTTCATACTGGGTGTGATCCTTCTGGCAATGAAACGTCCACAGTTGTTGTTTTGTTTTCATGTTAACATCTGTAGCATTCAGCTGGTGTGAACCTTTTTTCATGGAGTGATTTAAAAAAAAAAAAAAAGAAACATTAGGCAGAGAAAGACACATGTGATGTTCTGTTACTATCTTCACTATCAAACATCAAATGTTATATTTGACTATTGGAGTGCTGCAGGAATGAGTCTTAAAACCCGGTAATGAGTCAGCATTTCTGTGTGTTTTTCCACCGTTTTTCCACCGTTTTTCCAGCTGCTCCTTTGACGTGAAATATATCTGAGCCATGCATTTCCTGATTTTTGGCTGCTTCAAAATAAAAGCGTTTAAATAACAAAATAACGGGGGGAAATATATGAAAATGTGTTTAGCGCTGAGTTAGTTGAGCTTTACTTGCAGTTATTCTTAATTTAAAACAAGTCTACTAATACTGTATGGAGGAAGAGTAATCGGCAACACTAACAGTGGGCTTTTATTGTGAAGAATCACAGGAAATTGAATGTGTTCATCCACTGAATGGTGTGCTGCAGTCCTAAAACTCTGAAATGAGTCAGCATCTTTCCACTTCCTGTTCCCTCATCTGGAAGTCAAAGTGTTTTTGGTTTGATGGCTGAAATTAAGTCTGTGTTTAAACCGAGCGGAAGAGATTTTACATTTTAAATAAAATGCGTCCGTAAATACCCCTCTGGAGAATTAAGAAGCTTTTACATGTCTTAAAAAAAAAGACACTAATCACTACAACACAAGTCAGACTTTAACGTTCTTACTTCTACGTTCATGCTTCAAAAAAAACAAAAGTTGTGTTACTTTCATGTTTTTGCTCATAAATTATCATAAAAGTAATTCAAAATCCAGTGTCGTGGAGAGAACCGGTGTGACGCTATAACTTCCTGTTGGGTCGACTATAAACACGTCACCCCTCCATGTGAAGGAATCCCGTTTAAACCAGTTTAAAGAATGAACCAGTTGAGCTGATGTGAGGGTAAAGCTGTTAACGTTTCATGACAGCTGACACTTTTAAGGATATAACTCTAAACACACACGGTGGTGTTGCTGCTGCTGACCCAGACGTAGAATTACCTCCAGACTCTTTGTCCACACCTTTTTATTAGTTCCTCTCTTAACTCACAGGTAGCTGCTGAAGTTTGTCTGGGATTAACTCGCACTGTGAGTGTGTGTGTGTGTGTGTGTGTAGTGAGCAGAGAATGTTGTACATTTTTGGGCTTTATTGACATGTTTGCGAGAGATTTAAATGTATCAAGTGTTTAGTGAAATAGGACAACGTAAACTTTAAACGGTTACTAAAACCCACAGTTTTAGCCTTCCTTAAAATATCAAGAAATGCCTTTTAGAAGGTAAAAAACATAGGAAGAGGTGATCGTCTGATTATTTTATGTAAATAAAGTAGGATTACAATCGCTGAGAAAACTGCTGTCTTTGTTCTACAGTACTTTAACATGTAACTGGACTTTACTGTTTTTAACTTGCTATTCACGATGGCCGTTTTCTATTAGCTTATGCTAATTGCTAGCATGCTGACTATTATGATAAGGGGGGGGGGGTGTTACACCAGCCTCCAGCCTGTATTTGACACCAACACTATGGCTTATAGGATTAAATTGATCACTTCCTGTTTGGGTCGCGGTATGTTTCAGGCTCCAGTGACTTTTTAAAATCATTCTTCCTCGGAGCAAAGATGACATCTTCTACTCTCTCTCTATCTCTCTCTCTCTCTCTCTCTCTCTCTTCAGCAGTGAAGGTAGTTTACGGCTCTCTGCTTCAGAGGACAAGCAGAGAACTGAGTTTAGGAAGAGAACCTGTGTGTTGTTTCTGATGGCTTTAACTCAACCTCCTCCGAAGAGGACAGAATGTGGAACTGAGGGTAAGAAGTTAGCGGATGGCTAATTTCCTTTACAAAAAGTAAGGAAATGGAAAGACTCCGCTGTCGTTTACACATGGGGGTAAGATGGGAAAGAAGATATGCAGCGTAAAGGAAAAGAGGTTGATGCTTCAGGCTGTGCTGTCATTACAAGGTGGGAAAGAAGTGTTCAGAGAACCAAAAATACTGCTTCCAGGTTTGAATACACACAGTTAAGGATGTCAAGGCTCCGGAGCAAAGTCTGAGGCATGATGGGAAATCTACTCACACACACACACGTGTGTTTTTTTGAAATAGTCATAAAATCCACAAGAAATCTGCACAAAAATTCTAGTTCAGTCCAGGTAATCTTTATAAATGCACATTATTTTGCGTATAGTATTGTTACTTCACACGCTGCCCTGTCGGTTTACTTAAAGAGGTAGTTTGGATGTTTTGAAGTGTGGTTTTATGAGGTACTTCTACATAGTCGGTGTATTTCCTACAGTATGGAGTGTATGGAAACCGTAGAACAGTGTTTGAACCACGGGAAGTAAAACTGAATCGTCAGTAATTTCCTCAGAAATGAGATAAAATGAAGATAAATGACTGCAGAACACGATTAAATGTCATTAAATTAATTAAATATGGAGTGTATAACTTGGAAATATTAAAACCAAAAACTTCTTTAAACCAAGTAATCGGAATTGAGTTTAGACTCAAATCACACTGGTGTCGGAGCAACACGAGTGTTTTCCTCCTCATTCCTTATTCACACACACACACACACACACACACACCATATGCTTTGCACATATGTGTTAGAAACAGAGCAGGAATCAAACATGACCTATTTATGTTAAATCACATCAGTTGGGGACTAAAGCTGCTCATGAAGCAGGACTCGCACTGGGATCAGATCCTCCTCTCGTCTGGTGAACGTTACTCTTTAACAGCCGAGCCGCTATTTAGTTAACGAGCATTTACAGGTATAGAAATACAAAAAACATGTGGGAGCAGAAACCTAAAATGCTGAGGAGACTAGAGGAAACTTAACTAGCTTAACTTATCCCCCTTTGCTGCTGCTAATGCTACGTCACACTTGTATTTAACAACTTTACATGGCTCATTAGTTTTTACCGTTTAACGGCACAGATGAGGTTAAAGATTTGCGGTGTCGGAGGTTAAACTTTGGGCTAGTTTCTTTTTCTTCTTGATGTACTTGGAGATTGTGCAGAAGACCAATGATGATGTGAATCTCAGCAATTTTGGGCGTAGTTCATAGTGGCCACCCTCTGGGCGAGTAGCTGAGATATTTGACTTGCCCGAAATGGAAATATCGGCCTATTAAAAAATGTATTGTATCAACAGGGATTTTGATTATTACTATAATTTATTAACGTGCAAAATCATCTCAAAGCAACAAGACATTACCATTGACAGAAATGGTGATTTCACCTCACTCATCATTGTAAAACGCACTTCATTCAAACTCAACAGAAACAAACTAGAAGTCATCAGAACTGTGTTATTGATTGCTGTTTTGATTGTCAGTCGCTTAGAGCTGGTTTTAGGAAGTCTATCTTTTTTTATATAGCTGTGAAAACATCTCCTTCAAACAACTGAATTTATTCAAGTTTCTCTGCAACATTAAATTTACAAAATTACATTTAAACACAACATGATGATGATATAATTTAATGTCTCAGTGGATGGATTTAATATCTAACGAGGCTTTTATTGTGAAACATTTTGCAGGACCCTGTTGTGGATTGTGGACAGTTCCCATCCTTTAAATGTAGCTGCCATCTTGGGTACTTGGACACTTCTATTACTGCAAAATACAGACGTGATGATGAAAGATGATGGATCACTTCTCCATCTAGTGGAAACCGTCATCAATGTGGTGGTTTTAAAACGTAAAGCTCTTGTTTTTATCTCGACTAGTGTTGGAAAGCATTTGTCACAATAAATCTATATCTTTCGGGTGATGTAGTTTGGTAACTTGTGAGTTTGTGTAGGTTTGAATGCTCTCTTACACTGATCTGGTAATGCTTTTATCACCTTGAACCACTTCTGTTGAAGTGTTGTAGTTGTGATGTGTTTGATTGCTCATCGCTCAGTGATGTAGCTGTCAGAAAAGCAAGATGAGCCTCAGGTCTGCAGACGGACGGATGCGTCCAAATTCAGTTCAGTTTGTTGTTGTTTTTCTCCCCTGAAGGACTCCATCATGTCTGTCCCTCTGTCGTCTCGCCTCCATCAGACGGGCAGTAACCCGGCTGCCCTCCGATGACACCGTCTCGTCTCTCGTGATGAATCACTTTCTCCTCCCCAAAAACACGCCTTCAATCAGGGAGAAGCAGATAACCTTTCCCTCCTCTGTGTGAAGGAAGGGGACATTTAAAACAAAACAGAAAACACTGTTGAAAGGTCAGAGAAACGTCCACATCCGGTGATGTCAGCCAGCTCGGACAGGAGTGTGTGTGGTGGAGGGGGGTTGAGATATATGACACAGGAACAATGTCTTCTTGATTCTCATCTTGTATCACGTCGGTGTTCTCTCGTCCTCTTTTTGTTTCTGTGACTAATTCCAAGAAGCAGGTTTTTATTTTCCTGCCTTTTTCTTGTGCCTCTGCAACTCGGCGTGTTGGCAGAATAATTTATTTTAAAAGTCTCAAGACGGCCAATTTAATTTGAGCAATGTCCTCGAGGGGGGGGGAGGAAGGGTTGGAAGGGTTTGATTTAGCGTGTGGATCACTGGAGCCGGCTTTCATCTGAGCTCAGGTGTGCAGCTCAACACCTCCTCGACGGCTCTGGTGTTTATTTATTTTATTTTTTGCAGAATAACGTCGAAAAAAAGACAGAGCAGAGCGTGGCAGTGCATTTGTAGGTCCAGGTTAAGGCTTGAGACACACAATGTTGTGCCCTGTGCGGATGCGGTGGATTCTCGTATCGCCACTGTCGGGAAGCTCCTGGCCCGCTATACGCCTCGGGAACCCTTCAATGAAACGCTGGTTCTGGGTTACAGCCTGTTGGCCCGTGAGACGTGCACGCTGAGCCGCTGGTTTGATCCCGTGAGTATGTCCAGCAGGGCTCTGTGGACCTGGTCCCAGTGTCGAGGTGTTGGTCTGAGGGACTCTTGCTGGCAGATGATTGAAGCTTAGTTTATACTCGCCGTGGTGAGGCTGGCGCGTGGTCGTGCATCTCTGAATCTCTGAAAGCACTATTTAATTATCTGGTGATCATACAAACCAGGTACATTCTTTTTCAGATGCTTTACAGACGAGAGGTCTTTAAAAATCTGCATTTAAGTAAATATTTAGCAGCCAAATCAAATAGTTTTCAACCTATATTCTAACCAATATTCAACCTTTTGTTTCTTTATAATGCATGTAATACTTGACTTGTTTTCTTTACAGAGTTTGTACAAAGGCATTAAAGTAGTTCATGAATATGAGATATTAGTTTACAGATAATCAGAACCCGTCTTCTGCATTGTGGAGGTTGGTATTTATGGCTTTATGCCGGTTACACCGACAGTCTATGGGCGAGCTCTGTGCTGTAACTGTATGTTAACCGTCATGGATCCTGAAGGGAAAACATTACGTCTTCTCTTTGTAGCTGTGCTTTTTCCCTCGTCGGTAAATGTTTCTTATCTGCAGACATCCCTGACCCAATTTCTGTGTTCTTTTCACAGGAATCCGCCAAGGTTTCGGACCTCAACCCCAATGCGAAAGCATGGGCCAACCACATGTTTAGCCTGGACCCCAGCGGGAGTGCTGACACCACAACTGCTGCCCTGCAGCCATGGAAGGAGGGCTGCAATAGTTCGGCCGATCCCGGCC
This sequence comes from Anarhichas minor, assembly GCF_050575085.1. NCBI lineage: Eukaryota > Metazoa > Chordata > Actinopteri > Perciformes > Anarhichadidae > Anarhichas > Anarhichas minor. Next base: position 1,749,386 of record NW_027466470.1, on the reverse strand, counting down.
CAGAAGGTCAGCCAGAGATTCTCGGGATGCAAAAATATGTTTAACCGCTTCTATGCTTAGTTTCATTGGGGCGAAAGAAACGGATGTTAAATATAAATAGCATATAAAAAGCGTGAAAGCGTATAGATGCCATCAAATGGGATAATATATAGTAGCGGTGCTACGACTGATCGGCGATGATGAGAGTAACGGGTGTGGTTAAAGCACTGAAAGGAGTGGAAGTGTCAGTTGGACACTGTGAGTAACTTGTCGTTTTAATTTATAAAAACTAAACGGAATAGACTTTAGAAGTTGGTTCGGTGGAGTTGAAGCACTGAAAGGAGCTGAAGTGTTCAAATGAAGCCCGTTTACTTTGCATATCCCAAAAAATATATATATTTATATATCTGTAATAATCAAATGGCAACCAGTAATGTGAGCTTGTTGAAACAACAGTTCGGGTTCTACTCACAAACCCTTCTTTAATATATATATTGCAGCCTGTCGGTGTCCGTTTCTTGTCACTTTTCATGCTGAGACGCCTCTTAAATCATTCATCCTCAATTTAGAATGAGCTATGAATATTCCAACACAGTCTCTCCCCCCCCCCCCCCCCCCACCCCCCCCCCCCCACCCCCCCAACCCCCCCAACCAGCCTCGCCTCACAAATGAGCGTAATCACTCACTTTAATGTGCCCGGCCGAGTGTAGCCAACGCAGAGGCAACGAGGATGTGGTGGCGAAACAGAAACTATTGATTAGTCTTCGTTTGGCTCTGATTGACGTCCCCCGTCGTCTCCTACGTCTTGCGAGGACATTTATGGATATTTCGTTGCACAAGACTGGAGGCTCAATACAGTCTGGGCGTTGACGTAGTGGCCTTCTTCTTTTTAATCATCACGGAAGGAAACTTCTGTAACGTTAACCATCACAGTGTGAAATACAGTTTTACTGACGATGGTTCTCCTCCAATATTCAGTAGAACACGTGTTTCTAGTCTCTGATCTCTGATCATGTTTCATTGTAAACAACCAATCAGTGTTTGAACCAACAGGAGGAGAGCTAGTAACGTTAGCAGCACCGCTAACGGCTAACCAACGGACACTCTCTAGTAACGTCCTCAAAGCCCGTTTCATTCACCTCAATTGCAGAAGCGACCGGGTTTTAATCTGAAACAGGTTTCATGTCAGAGACGGATCTTTGTTTGTAATTTCCCCTGTTTCATAAGTTTCATGTTTCCTCATGCTGCAAACGAAACACTTCCTCCATGATGACCTTTTTTCTATATCTGATTAAATGAAATGTACAGCCTGATCATGTCATACTGTCACTCACCACTCTGTTGCTCCTGGTTTCCCATGATTGGTCCTTACATCTTTCCTTTCATAACAATCATCTCACCTCTCCTCTTCTGTTTACTGTCTCAGGCTATGAAGCCAGCGAAGACAAGGCGTTCAAGGAGCCCCTACTAGCCGACCCGGATGAGCCTCCACCGGTGCCGGTGATGCTGGCCGAACCGGCCCCCGTGGCCCTGGAGAGCTCCGAGCCGGCCTACACGGAGTACCCCGAGCCGGGGCAACCAGGGCGCACAGGTGGGCTGGTTAGTGATTGGCTGGTGGTTGTCTACATGGTCTAGAGGTCTCTTAAAGGGGTCTCTAATGTCTCTTACTCTGCAGCCACGGTTCCCTTCACTTGCATCTTGTTCCTGAGCTTTAAGAGGAGAAGAGGAACTATGTTTTTATGTGTATATGTGTCTTTGTGTAGCTGTGTGAATAACAACCTGCGGTCTGTATTCATGCTGCTCACTGTGTGCTGCTGAGAGGCACCAGTTTATATAGTTTATTCATTACTTACGCCGGTATTTATAGATGTTCTGATTGTGAAATCATTATTTCATGACCCGTACTTTGAGTGCAATGTCTTCGCTCTGGTGTGAAACTTTAGTGATATTGAGATTGTGTCAGATCAGACCAATCAAATAGCTGATATCTAATGAGGGGGCGTGTCCGTTAAAGGACTTCCTTGAAGGCTGCTCTCTTGTATCCTCAGAGATCCCTCCTCGCTCCTCAGAGCAGAAATAAGAGCTTTGAGACGGCCGTCAAGATGCCGAAACTAGAACAACTTTGAGGAGCGAGGGAATGTTGGATAAAAGAGTTGGGATGCACCCCAGGAGACGCCTTAAACTGCGTGGCGAGCGAGCTCTGAACATGAGCGGAGGCGTTTATAATCCACGATGGGCGTTCAAACTAAATGAAGTGGGAAGATTTAAAAAGACGAGTGGAACCGACGAAAAGCCAAAGAAATAAAGGTTTAATATCCTGTAAACTATTTGATTTGACTGCAAGATATTTACTCAAATGAAGATTTAAACTAAAGCATCTAAAAACAAATTGGCCCTCTTTGTATAATCCCGAGACATGTAAATAGTTTTGTTATTAGTGAACTATTTGTGACAGTCACGTGATCACGCGCGCCTTAAGAATATTCAGGGTGTTTGTGTGTGTGTGTGTGTGTGTGTGTGTGTGTGTCAGGCGTGTAAATTTGACTAAAATTTGGATCAGCTGGTGACTGTTTAGACTCTTTCAGGTTTTGTGGCTGCTTTCAAATTCAGAATCAGATTTTACACTCTGATTAACTTGAGCAGGTTTTTAGGCTTTAGAAAATGTGTATTTCCTGATTTCATAAATGCGACGGAGTGTTTGCCGTCAGATCAGATCTTTTTGTCATGTGACGTGAACACTCAGTCACCGAGTGGGGAAACTCCCGTCTCTTCATCGTCTCAGTGGTTGGTATAACGTTGCATCATATTGTTTAATGGCTGTGCTCTGCTTCAAGCAGCAGAATGTATTGAGCGGAGGTGTGGCAGTGACTGCTTCAGAGCTGTTTTGTTTTCATGTTTTATTTATGGCAGCATTAAAGTTTAATTGGCCGTTACCAGACGCTCTCCACGACAAGACATTCATCACTGAATGCCTCCTACCTGAGAGGAATGTCAACAACTAACCCAAAGCTGTGGAGAGAGAATACAAACCATCACACGAGTGTCTCTGTTCTCCTTCCCATTGTTCCCAGAGATCACACCACACGAAATGATCGGCTGCAGATTAAGAAGAAAGATTCAAATGTGTATTTTAGCCTTTAGCACACTTCAGGAAGTTGTTGTCCTTAGAATAGAAGAGAGCTAATTCTCAGTCAACTTCCCCTTGGTGAGGTCAAGGCTGTTAACTGGTTTAAGTTCTGTTGAGCTACAATCATGCTACGCGTTTTGTGTCATCCTTGAAATATTCTGCATCTCTGCTCTTCCTCGCCCACATCCTTCTTTAAATTCAGTTTATTTCATTCACATTGAACTGGTTTGAAATGCTGTTTTGCTCCCAGGGTCAGAGATGAGTTCTGGTGCTCTTTAATTTAACAAAGTATTTCCCTCTGTGTGTGTGTCGACAGGCAGCGACCCTCAGCCAGAGAGTCCTCAGGAGGGTCTGAGGGAGCACCTGAAGAAGACTTTGGAGTTCTGTCTCTCCAGGTGAGTTTACTTTTGAGAGAAGGTCACAAGAACTCACACGCTGAATTAATTCAGGTCCTCTAGTTTGTAGATTGTAGTCAATTAGTAGTACTTTTATATAAAATATGACATTTTGCAAAAGAGACTCTGGAAGTATTTTCCCTAAAATGCAACACAGGAAGGAAAGTTTTTTTCTTTTATGATTTATGTCATTCAAAATGCTGTTGATGACTCAGTGGAATCTCTCGGTCTGTCTGTCTCTGTCTGTCTGTGTCTCTCTCTCTGTCTGTGTCTCTGTCTGTCTCTCTGTCTCTGTCTGTCTCTCTGTCTCTGTCTGTCTGTCTCTCTCTGTCTCTCTGTCTGTCTGTCTCTGTCTGTCTCTATCTGTCTCTATCTCTCTATCTGTCTCTATCTCTCTATCTGTCTCTATCTCTCTATCTGTCTCCATCTGTCTCCATCTGTCTCCATCTGTCTCCATCTGTCTCCATCTGTCTCTGTCTGTCTCTGTCTGTCTCTGTCTGTCTCTCTCTCTCTGTCTCTCTATCTGTCTCTCTCTATCTGTCTCTGTGGGTCTCAGACGTGGTCTGAATGAAAGCTTTATTTCATCCAGTTGAATTCTTCTGTTTTTGGTTGTTTAGCTGCTGGTTTGAAACAAATCAAGGCCTCAGAAACTTTAACTTTTATTTTATTTTTGTTCCTCTCTGAACACACCGTCAAATACAGTTAACTCTTCCAGTAGCTACTCCAAAACCACAAAAAAAGAAAAACCTATCGACAAAACCCCAATGAACACGACCAGACAGAGAAACCACAAGAGTTGTTATGAAATACTGGAAGAGAAGAATATCTGAAGTGAAACCATAAACACTTGCGTAACATTTCCTTCTGTTGTGTGAAACAGCTGTTAGACAGAAGCACATTCCCACATGTGTTACCTTTGTGTTTCCTCAACAAAGCTGCTGGACGTTCATCACATGTAGAGTGTCAGTTTAATGTGAGCGCGCTCTGTAGCTGCTAAACAAAGCGTTTAATCCTTAATCTGAGTAAATAGAGGTTTGATTAGTGTGTGACCCACCTGTGTGCCTCCTCTCCTCCTGCAGGGAGAACCTGGCCAGTGACATGTACCTCATCTCCCAGATGGACAGTGACCAGTATGTGCCAATCGTGACGGTGGCCAACCTGGACCACGTCAAGAAGCTCAGCACCGACGTGGAGCTGATCGTGGACATTTTACGATGTGAGTCGAGTTAAAACCGGGACTTTAAATGATGGTCGCTCACCCGCTCGACGAGGCTTTAAAGCCGTGTTCACACCAAACGCTCCATTAGTTAAAATACCTCAGCGCTGTGTCTTTAAAGCCAAGCGGTGTTTAAATTCTCCACCCTGACATTGTTGAATCATAGATGGAGGAAACAGATATTGTATCCGTAGGTGTTCACCGTCTATGGTACAAACAATGAAAACGCTGCCGTATTTACGCCTATATGACGTTATTTTGAGTGTTGATGGAGCTGCTACAATGTTAGCTTAGCATCGATCAAACCAAACTTCATTCAGAAAATAAGCATTTTAAGAGTTGTTTGCTTGTTGTCTTGCGGAGAGAACGAACAAAACATGAATTCACTCTTTTTACACATCTGCATCATTATGTAGTTATTTCAACGTCCTTTTTATCCGTTTACTGCTATTAAATCACAGTAAAATAGTTTATTTTGGGCTCATACAGCTGAAGTAAACCAGCCGGCGTGTGGCCTGCTACATACAGTGAATACAGCCTCTGGATGTTGTTTGGTTCCCTGAGATATGAGACTTCAGTGATTGATGAAACGTTGTCTCCACGGTTTGCTGTGAACACATAAGTCCAGATAAACTTAACAGGAACAGAGAGTTTATCAGCATGTGGTCGGGGGGTGATTTCCCCGGAGAGGCTGTTAAAGTGCATTCAGCGGTCTCACCTGCTTGTGTTTGATTTATACACACACTTAATTCACTCCTTCATTAATCCTGTCTGGCCTCAAGCTGCAGTCTTAGTAACTTTGTGTTGTTGTTGTAATTCAAACCCTAATCTGCCTCGTTCCGTCCGTCTGCTCTCCAGCTCTGCCATTGGTCCAAGTGGATGAGAAGGGGGAGAAGGTGCGGCCCAATCAGAACCGCTGCATCGTGATCCTCAGAGAGGTTCCAGAGAGCACGCCCATCGAGGTCAGTGTGTGTGATGTGGTCCTCGTTGTTTTAAAGGAACGACTGTCGGTGAACAAAGACTAGATGGATCATTCATCCAGATACTCCTTCAGTGATAACCACTCCAGAGGAGATGCACACATTATAACTCAGACACCAGATGTTTTATTAGCTTTTTTCTGAGCTCCTTATCTTTATTATTCTTGCAAATGTGTGTATTTAATATCACTAGTCTGAGGTCTTGGTGATGCAGAACACCATCTGTTTAGTAGAGTTTGATGAATAAACCACGACAGCCTGGTGGTGTCGAGGGAGCTCGTCCTGCATTCATACATCACCTGTTGTTTTGTTACACCTGGTCAGGGTTCTAAAGATGGAGACCATCAGCAGCATGTGTTCCTGCTCACCACGGTGCAGGTTTCAGGAGGTTTAGTTTGACTCTGAAGCCTTTTGCTGCTTCCTGAGGTCAAAATGTTTTATTTCATCTGCACTGATTGAGAGTAACATTAGTGGAGCTGCAGCTGCAGATGGACGTTTTTTAAATCACTTTGTTTTGTGAGAATTATCTGCTGAATATTTGTCATATTTTTTTGGGATGACTCCCATGTACGTACTTTTTAAACGAAACAAAACTACATCCTGTTCATGTGGCTCTGATGTTTATTCAGAGGCAAAGATGAGGTCGAAACAGGGAGGAAACCTATTATTATTATTGTTGTTGTTGTTGTTGTTAATGTTTTATTTATTGTGCATCAACAGCAGCACCGGCACATAAAGTATTCAAAGCCGACTAAATAATTCACGGCAGGACTCAGACATGATAATTGACAAATGGGTTCCTGGAGCTACAACGTAACTACGTCCTGGTGTTGATTCTTCTGAGCATATTGTGTTTTATTTTAGTTTGTAGATGTTTTAGCCCAATGTTCACTGTAACAAGCTAAACATGCAGAACGTCTGCACATATAGGACCTGTAGAAAGCACAAATTATGCTTTTTGTGTCACATAATTCCTCAGTTTCCTAAATATTACTCTAGCTTTTAATGTAAATATGCATTAAATCAATGAAATCATTTGCTTCACACAGAAGGAGAACTTCTTAAAGTGCAAAGATTGTTGACTAAACACCAGCTGTTCACATCTGTTCCAGGTCAACGTAATAGATAAAGAGAGTTTTCTGTGTGACTCAGCTGTTATGTGGTGCAGAAGGTTGTTTCGGTGCGTCACAGTGAACACATCTGAAGGCGGTGACGTTTTGTTGTTGTGCAGGAGGTCGAGGCTCTTTTTAAAGGGGACAACTTACCCAAGTTCATCAACTGTGAATTTGCCTACAACGACAACTGGTTCATCACCTTTGAATCAGAAGCAGACGCACAGCAGGTAAGAGAGTGACCCCATAATAAAAACCCAGATACCGTCGTACTTGTGTATGTGATCAAGACCCAGGTTTCCCTTTGAAGTACTCCGTGTTATATTTGAGTGATTGTGAAGTTATTAATGTCATACTTACAGATTCCTCTGGTGTGTAGATGAATGAAGTTAGCATTCTGTTTGTGTCATTTTTAAACTCGACTGGTTAACAGAGTTGTTCTCTTTCTCTTGATGAAGGCATATCAGTATCTCCGTGAGGAGGTGAAGACGTTCCAAGGGAAGCCTATTAAGGTAAGTTGATTTACCATCATTGTTGTGTGTACCAACAAATACTGACTCCAAATCACACTCAACGTTAAAATATACTACATGCAGAACCTCTTTTAGACGGTCTTTAAAATTCTATACAAGCTGAATATACATCTATTTATCAGCCACTCTTCTTTATTTATGAAGGATATAAGTTTCTTCTTCACACTCCAGTATGCAGAAGAAGCAGATAAATCATTAGCTGGTATTGATCCCCCCCCCCCCCGCCCCCTCTTTCCTGACTCCTCCCAGGCGAGGATAAAGGCAAAGGCAATCGCCATCAACACTTTCATGCCAAAGAACGGTTACCGGCCGGTGGAGGTGAACCCGTACGCCCACCAGCAGCACCAGCAGCACCAGCAGCAGCAGCAGCAGCAGCAGCAGCAGCAGCAGCGCTACACGTCCTACTACATCCCGCCGGTTTACAGCCCCCAGCAGCAGTTCCCCCTGTACAGCCTCATCACGCCGCAGGCCTGGTCGGCCACACACAGCTTCATCGACCCCACGCTGGTAAGAGCTGACGAACGACGACGCTTAACAAGTGTTTATCAGACAGATCAGAGGAGTTTTGGGCTCGTTGAAGCCAAGGACGTGATATTTAGTCGGCTGTTATTAAAATGGTGTTATTTATTTTATTTTATTTAAACACATTAGTGTCTTGTAAATGTCTCCCAGAATTGGTTGTTTTTTCGAGTCTATATCTGTAGTTATTTCCAAACAATCTTTTAATATAAATTATTACTTTTTTCCACTTTCCTCTCGCTACAAACACTCATAACCTTCGTTAAATAAATATCATCTTTTGGGCTTTTCTGTTCTCCAGGTTGCACCGTTTCACAACAACCAGTTCATCAATGGATTCACCACATCACACGGTTTCAAACCAGCGACGTCCCCGCTCACCGTCAGACACTACTCGCCCAGAAACAGGTTGGTATAACTAACGAGCGTCGTCAGATCCTGCTAAGAGAAAAAGTTTTATTATGCTGTAAACCTGCTTGAATCACTTCAAAGAAAAGTGCTTTTCTGGCATAATCTCATATTTTATATCCGTCTTACAATGATTTTCATTAGATCATATCATTTAAACTCATGTGTTTAAATGTCTGAAACGACCCACACACTTTTTCTCTAATCTGATATTTCCAGTTAACAGTTTAAATGCAGCTAGTTGCTGATTCTTGCTGAGTCTTTTCTTTCCCGTTTCCTGCAGGAATCACAGTAAACCTCACCTGAGGCCGACCCTCCCGACGGTGGACCGCAGCAGCGCGGGGCTCCTGGACAACCCGGGCCTGTTCCCTAGCTTCCCCAGCGAGAGGCTCAACGGGGTCCGCAGCAGTCCGCCGACTCGACTCCCCGCCAGCCAGCCCAGGACCCGGTTACCCTCCACCGCCGCCTTCCCCCGCAGGGACACCGTGGGCACGGGGCGAGTGACGGAGCCCACGACCCCCGACTACTCCCTGGGTATCGGCCGAGGAAGGTAGGACTCTGCTGAAGTACTGCTTTGTACCTCTGTGTGGCTCCATGACGGTATACTAAATGTTAAAAATACTTATATTAATGTAGCCTGATCTTAATCTGGTACTGGGCAGAAACACCTGCTTTAAACACAATGACGGCAGAAACACCTGCTGGAGTTATGTGCATTTTATTTGATGGGATTAAAAGTTAGAAAAAGAGAACTGCATCAACAGTTAACATTAGATTTCTGCCGTTCTGAGACGTAAACCGTTGAATCAAACGACGTGAAAGCTCTTAAATCGGTTACTGCGATGCAGAATCGATGGATTCGTCGTCTCAGACAGAACGGATGTTTGTAAAGTGAAGTGTTCTCTTTCTTAAAGGAAAAATGTTTCTGCTTCTAGGAAAAAGAGGGACGAAAAGTTTACAGTAAGTACTTTTCCTTTTTGTCGTCTTCCTTGTCGTAGATTTGGTTTGAGTTTACCCTTTTATGGAGATTCTTACTTCTGTTTTGAGCTCGTTGTGAGTCCCTCCTCCTCCTCCTCCTCCCCTTCTTTGAGTTTTGTGCTGACTCTGTGTGTTTGTTGCCGTCGCGTAGAGAGTGACGCCTCAGTCGCCGCCTCCTCCACCCAAACCCCCGTCTCCGAGCTTCGAGCTGGGCCTCTCCAGCTTCCCCCCGCTGCCCGGAGCAGCCGGCCACCTCAAGACCGACGACGTGTTCGACAACCGGCTGGCCAGCAGCGTCGTGGTCGGACACGCCAAGGAACGGGTGAGGAAACTGAGCCGGGCGTCTTTTCTACATATATTAGATGCTGTTTGGGGAAATTCACACACAATTCAGCAAACTGCTGTCAAGTTATCACTGTTTCTTACAGGGACAATGCATTACTTTGTGGCAAGTTGCGACCAATCTTTAGGATTTAAGGACAACTAGGAGCGACTCTCATATTATATATCTTTAATAACGGGTTCGGGACGCATCCTTGCCTTACCTGCTAAATCTTCTCCCTGTTTGCAGAATGTAAGTGCTGATTCCAGTACCGGAGGAGCGCTCTCTCCAGCGGGCCCCAAAGAGCCACTTCGGTCCTCCTCCTCCTCCTCCTCCTCCTCCCCGATGCCCACGAACTTCCAGCCGTCGCCGACCGCCCCCCCGGCCTCAGCTCCGACCCTGACTCCGACCGCCGGCACGCCACACTGTCCGGCTCCCTCCCTCCCAGCAGCGTAAGAACCACACTGGCAGAGTAGATTCTGAAGCGTAGCTCAGGGGTCTGTAAGTCGATAAAGGGTATGCTTTAGGGCGGGGCTTACGGTGATTGACAGGTAACCAGAGACGTACACGGCTCTACATCTCCTCTATTAAATCTCCGACACAGACCTCCTGAGTGTTATAATCATGTATTTCACACAAGAGTCCGTCCGGCTGTTGTTGTTTCACCATCTTTTTATTTTTTCACCACTCGTCGTTTAATCTGGCGTCGCCTTCTTGTTCTGCTTGTTTCAGGGAGGTGAAGGTGACGGAGGTGAAGCCGAAGGAGGCGCAGTCGTCTGTGGAGCGAGTCCCCGGCACTCTGTCCACTGCAAGCAAATCAGTGCAAGTCAACGGCGCTGCCACAGTCAGTATTGATTCCTTCTTTACCTTTTATGTTTTCCACCCTGTCGCACCTCCTTTTTGTAAACGCTCACCTCCTCTCAGACAAATCAATCTCATCATGAACACAAGAAGGTCAATTAATTCTGCAGCGTCTCGTATTGATTTCGATTAAAGACGTCGGCTCCTGGGGGAAAACAATAGGTGTGCATTTTTCGGAAAACGGATCTTAAAAAGGTTTACTTGTAACAACTGCACGGACAGTTTTTATTATTTAGAACATGGTGTCTTTTAAAGGAAACACCGGCTTTGGAAAGAAGGACTAAACTTCTGCTTCAGTGCCGGTGAAACTCCCCTCGGCTTTAGTTCTTTTAGCGTTGCAGTAAAACACAGAGAGCTGAAAACCTGCAGCTGACGAAACAGGACGATAGAAAGACGACTGCAGACCTGCGTAGGTGGGAACAGAAATCCCCAAAGAGATGATGTGAGAAACGGCAAATTATAATACTGCTGTCAGGTTGAAACTCTGAGACTCTGATAAGGTTGAGATTTCAGGATTTTGTGTAGTACAGATTTATGAAGCAGAATAAATCCTATTAGAAAATATATAATCCTACAAAATGCATCGGTGCTCAAAGGTCCAGGCCGGTAGACGACTGAGTGTTTTATGTCTGTTGTTGTTTTGCTGCCAGGAGCTGAGGAAGCCGTCCTACGCTGAGATCTGCCAGCGGGTGAAGGACCAGCAGCCGCCGACCCCCAAGGAAGCCAAGCCAGCCTGCGCTGCCCCCGGGGGCGAGGAGAGGAAGTGCCCCGACGCCGCCGCCCCGACAGGGGAGGCCAAGGCCAGAGAGACAAACTCCTCCTCCTCCTCCAAACCGGCCGTCAGACCCCCGAGGGAGGCCCGGAGGCCGGCCGGGCGGTGGGCCTCTCCTCCCCCGCACCCAGGGAAACCCCCCAGCAGAGATCCTCACCACACCCCGCCCAAGTCCCCGCAGTAGGGCGAGTCCCCCGCCCCCCCACCACCACCACGCTCCACAGATGCGTTAAAACAAAAAAAGGAAATATAAGTCAGGGCTACTCAATACTTATATCCCCGAATCACCGGTCACAAATGAGAATAGAGGACGCCTTCTTTTCTGGATCAGGGCTTGCAGACAAAAAGCACTTTACTGTGCATGTAGAGCACCAGTTGCATTCTTTTTCTTTTTATTTATTTACTTTTTTTTTTATTTCTCCTTTTCTCTCTTTTTTGTTTTGCATCACGTAGTTGTGTCCTTTAAGTCGGCACAGACGACACTGAAATTCACTCATTCTGTTCGAACGGCCTTGTGTGATTAAATTAGTCAGAGGGGCATTGTTGGAAGCCCCTCCCCCCCCCCCCCCCCCCCCAGTGGATGATGGGAACGCGTGCGCACAACAGACTCCGCCTTGTTTGGCTCTCACAGTGAGGGGTTTGTCTGCATGCTGAGGGGCACCGTTGTGCAACTTGTAGCTTAATTATGGGTCATAATCAGCAGATGTGTTTTTTAATACATATTCAAAATCCATATGCAAGACGTGACATCGAAATCTCATCAAGATCCTTTTGGTGTAAATCGCCTCAAACTGATTTTTTTATTTTGCAGATTTATTTACACTAGATGACTTTTGCGAGTTCTTCCTCATCATCTTCTCTGTAAAGAATCGCCTCCCTCTGCTGTGTTGTTTTTACTGTTTGCTAACAATGCTAACTGGCTAGCTGTGTTGCATAGCTTGTGTCTAACGGCCGTGATGTGATGTCAGCGCTGGTTTGTTGTTGTTGTTTTTTAAGCGTCGGACAATAGCGGCTCGCGGAAAACAGATGAGGTGGACGGTGTTTCTGTTGAGTTGCTCGCCACGTTTGTAAAAGACGTTTAATGAGTCAAAGGGGGGGGGGGGGCTACATTTTCTTGGCATTTTATGGGAGAAAGCGGAGCACGCTCTCCTTTAACTTCCTATTTAAGAAAAAAGAAACTGGAATGAAACTTCTCAGCAGGCACATACTGTCAAACGAATTTAAAGTCCAGCTGTGACGATTAACAATGGACGCTTCGCGGCGGAAGCGGTTCGGTTTCGACGTGACAAAAGAGTTAAAGTCTCCTGCGTGTGAAGTTCACCAAAAAAAGCGGCACGAGTTCACAGTTTTGGTGCAGAGATCTGGTGCTAGAACGCTGATGCTCATCTTGATATTTAAGAAACACTTGATTTACATCCACAGAACTTCATTTGCACTGTTAGCGGGGGGTTTTCAGACTCGCTGGTAAAATTTGATGATAGCAACTGAAGCGGGGAAGAAAAAAAGGGAATTTATTCTGAAAATCAAGGGAAGAGGAAAAAGTTACAAATGCAAATTCGTTTTTCCAGAAGCAAATCATCTCGCTGAAGCCTTTAGTGGAGTCTTTGTGCCTTGTGGATGCCTGTTGAACACACTGTACTGAAGGACGGATGTTTTTAGTCACATGACTCGTTTGGCGGCTCGTTGCTCGGATGCTAATTTACATTTCTGCTGAAGGAGTTGTTTCAGCCTGCGGTGGTTTGGATTCTGGGCTCTGGTTCTGTATCGGTGAGGACTCACATAGAAAGTGAGACGGTTGAGTCGAAGGTTTTACTAAAGAAACGCCGAGTTGTTTTCTGACGTGTTGGAGCGTGAAAGGGTTTCGTTAGTGGAGTCTGGCGTGAACCAAACATCCTTTTAAGGATTAAACACGTAGACGAGAGCAGGAAACAGTCGTGTGAAATCCAAACCTCGGGGGGGGGGGGGGGGGGGGGGGGGGGGAGTGAAGATGAAGATGTTCAGCTCCCTTGTCTTCCTCAGCGTCGATCCAGTCTTCACCACTCTGGTTGTCTTGTTGTTGTTTTTCTGTCGGCATGCTCCCTCGTCGGTTTCCTCGAGTTCCAGTTTGCACACTTTTGATTTGAGTTGTTTCTATATATCTATATATATATATATATATATATATATATATATATATATATATATATATATATATATATATATCTATATATATATATATATATATATATATATATATATATCTATATATATATATATATCTATATATATATATATATATCTATATATATATATATATATATATATATATATATAGATATATATATATATATATATATATATATATATATATATATATATATATATATATATATATATATATATATATATATATATATATATATATATATATATATATATATATATATATATATATATATATATATGAAGATTGGCCAAAGCACACGTTCTTCTTACTGCTTCACTCCTGTAGTTCTTGGATTAAGTTCAGCACCTGACGGAGGTTAAATTTAAAAGCACAGAGTAGGCTCAGTGGGACGTATTTTTGGGGGGCATAGTGAGGCCGTTTGTCGGTTGTTTGTCGGCCGTTTTCCTTCTTCGTCAGCGTGAGGGCGCAGGGGAGGAAGAAAGTTAAAATTGCAGCTTTTGGTCTGGAGGTCTGTCTTCTGTAGCAGCCACTGTGGCAGATAACCAGCCACGTCTTGGATGTTTTACTGTATTCTAAAAATGTAATCTGCTGGCGAAATGATACAAAAAGAATGGTTAGTGTAAGAGTTCTGAAACTGCAATTATGAAACGTCAAAGGTTTTGAGGGGGCGTACCAGACTTGAGGTGATTTTTATTTATTTTTTTCCTCCCTGATCATCAGTCGAGTTCTCGGGTTTAATCTCTTTTCAACCTCCGATGCAAAACACCCGTAAAACAAAAACACTGTCCAATACACAACGTTTCTTTGAGGGGAAGCAAGCCCACATGAAGCGGGACCTCGCATGTCTCGCCAAAGTCTTCCTGCAACAAGAAGCATTCTGGGTAATCCCACTAAGAGAAAACAGCCCATCCTGGAGAGAGGGGGAAGCTTCATGTAACAAACAAAGAGCCTTTAACTCCGTCTCATAGCTGCTTTTCATTTGGACGCAAAATCTCGAATTTGCTAAAAAGAAAAGAAAATAGTATTTGTTTTGGAATTCTTTTGAAGGACTGAGATGCACTCGGATGGTCGATTTTATTTATTTTTCTCATCGGTGGAAATGGTTCAAGAGATGAAAATGCACCATATCCACTTATTTATAAACCAATGCTGTTTATTATTCCATGAGAAATATCATTAGCTTTTCTTTTTAGGGAGACGAAAATACATAGAGATGCATCAAGATCTCTACATCTATATACACATCTATCTATATATATACATATATATATATATATATACATATACATATATAGATAGATAGATGTGTATATATATATATACGCAAAATATAAAAAAAGAAAATCCATCCAGTGTTTGAGAAACTTGAATTTTATTTAAACTTGAAAATGACTTTGCCTTAACTTTTATACAAGACAAGCAGAGACAAACAACAAATCCCCAAAATGTTAACGAAACGTGACACGTGGAAAATATTTAGTCTGACGTCACAAGTCTGAGAGAGAGAGAGACAAAGAGAGAGACAGACGGAAGGACAAATGGACAGACAGAAAGAGACAGAGAGAGACGGACAGAAAGAGAGAGAGACAAAGAGACAGAGAGAGAGACGGACAGAGTACAAATCTAGCAGCGTTTTCTTTGTTTTTGTGTAAAATGTACGCTAAAGAATGGTTTTGGTCTTTTTGTTTCTTGTAGTTTTCAGGTTGTTGTTTTGGGGGAAAAACATAAACCGTGTAAATGCAGAACTAGTCGATACTGTATTAAATGTGTGCACTTTGAAGTGTGTGCTTTGCTTGTACAGTTGTAAATACTCAGAAAAATATAAGAGGTACCTTAAAATGATTATAAAAAAATATATTGATCTTGTTGAACTATTAATGTCGCTATGGAGCTGGATGTAGGATATAACAAAAAAAACACAAAAAACTTAATGTTGTGCTTTTGGAGATATTTTTCTTTAACGTTTTTCTTTCTGTTATTGTTTAGTTTGGTGTGCAGAGGTTGAAATCGGCTCCTCTCTGCAGGGCAGCTTGTCTGATTGTACATTTTTTGTTGTCTTTTCATTCCATCTTTTTGTACCTGTGTGGTCGGATGCACCTGAGTGTACAGGTGTGTCCTTACCCCCCCCCCCCCCCACTCACTGTGCACTAATTGGAAAGAGCCTGTGGTACTGACTTCTTATTAATGAACCTTACAAAGCTGCGTGTCCACCAACATCCTCTTTAAAGCTCTGGCTTCTTCTGTTATTTTACTGTTTACGCTTCAAATTTGTATTTTTTTTTTTTTTTTTTCTGCCACAAAAAATATAGAAATTTAAAAACTGAAGGAAAAAAAAAGCACTACAAGTCGTCAATGTGCAAACTGCTGCAGCCGCTAATGCAAGGTTGTTCTTGACATCTTTAAATAAGAGTAGATGTAACATAAAAGTATTAATGTTTGGAGAGATCCTCATGTAGACCATGACACTAACGCTGAACATCGATATACCGAGATGATTATGACGTGTTCATACATATGCAACTCAGCAGTGTATTAATCAAAACTGCATCGTGTCCACGTGAAGTGAACGATATCTAACGTCGGACGATATTCACGCGATCGAGAGCTGAAGTTCGGCATCTTTTTGAGGGTTTCTTTCTTCGGTTTTTGGTGAAACTTAATTTGTGTTTTTCTGTCCATGTTCAAAGATGAATGCGTATCTTTAACTAATGTACTAACATCAGAGCGTTTTGTCATTGAAGGAGGGAAATACGCTTATTTCTATGTGAGACTAGAAGATCGGAACCACTTAGCTTAGCATAAAGAAAGGAAACCGGGTGAACCAATAGAAACAAAATGGCAGTAGAACGGACGTTTCCGTTCAAGTCAACATAGCGGGGTGGTTAGAGCGGCGGCCATTTCTACCTGGACCGTAGCATGCTAGCTTCCGTATTAGCTAAACAGACTCACGGCAAGTCGGAAGAACTCACTGAGGTGAGGTTTCTGCAGTAACGCACACTCGTATCCCAGCGTAGGAAAGCACATTCACCGGATTTCTGTAACCGGTGTAGCACTAAAGCGTGGTGGAATTAACAAGCTAACTAGCGGACAGCTGGCTAGTCAGCTAGCTTGCTAATTCCACCACGCTCTAATGCTACACTGGTTGCAGAAAGTGAGCCCAAACAGCGAGCTAACTGTCCCGACCACCTCACTCCCCGACGCTCCAGAGAAGACAAGCTAGTAAACTAGCTAACTAGCTAGCTATCTCTTTCCCGGTTAGCTCGTACAACTCTGACGTGTGTTGTCACCATATCAACTAACAACAATCAATGTCTTCTTTTGTACTCGTCGCGTAACTACAATGTCCTTTCTACTTGTACTTCTATTTCTGTGGGTTTAAAGATCCCTCCACCAACATCTCTAAAGCTTATTATGTAAACAAACTTAGCTTTTGACAAAAGGCAAGAAAATAGTTCCAGCACGTAACACAAATAGTTGTTTTGGCGTTTCAGATTTTAAGATGCATGTTGATTATTGAGCTTTACAGGTGCTGGTCGGCTTATTCTTGATGCTTGGACGGAGCCTGGCTAGCTGTTTCCACTTGTTTCCAGTCCTTTATGCTAAGCTAACCAAGCCCAGCTGTGTGCTAATCGTTCTCATGTGAGTTGTATCGTGTCGTCTCGCTGTCGGAGGGAAAGTAGAATAGCAGCTTCACCTAATGTTGATAACAATTTCTTTAACGAAGAGAAATGCTCATTTTTGTTAGCGTACAACAGCTACCATGAAAAGGGGCTCGGTATCGCGGTGCCTTTACGATACCTACGAGTTTCGGTAGCAATACAAAAACTTTTTTGTGTTTTTAATACTTCAAAATCCTGTTTTTGTCATTTCAACTAAAGAAGTCTTTGTTTGCTAAACACAAGAACTTAACTTGAATCAAATACATCTGAGCCCATCAGACACGACATTTTACGCCACATTTTGGTACCCGACAGTGTGCAAACATGGTATCTACAGCTAAGACTCATGGGAGATGTAGTTTTTTGAATGCGAGCACAATTCTGAGTTTATATGTGTTGAAAAAGGCGTTCGGTAGAGATCGATATGGATCGGCTGAACTTACCCCGGATGTGATGTTTTGTTGTAGTTCTGGTCGGTGTTCACGGTTATCCGTTTATTGTCTCTCTTAGAATATGGACAGAAAAACTACAAACCGGTAAAAAAGAAACTTGACAAAAACGGTAAAGATTACGAGGAACAGAAACATTTTGTGTCAGAACTTCAGCTCTCTGTATTACTGCGACACGTCGTTCACACTGATGTCAGTTTGAACTTCCGTACGAGCTGCGCCTCCTTCTCTCCATCTTTTAAAAAGACAAAGAACACAGAGCGATGCCTGATGGACACGTCACAGTTTTGTCTCCTGTACCGCACTCGAGGTGGGAGGTTGTTTTTGTTTTTTTATTCACCTGCAAAGCTGACGACACATTTTTGGACCCCCCCCCCCCCCCCCCCCCCCCCGTGGATTGTACATTTTAGTTGTTTGTTTCTTCTTCTTTTTTTAAAAGACACTTTTTGGGAAATAAAGTGAAACGTTGGGAGTTGTTGTTGCTCCTCGAGTGTCGATGCAGCGACCGGACGAGACGTCCGCTCAGCCAAACACTCAAAGAACAGAAGGTCGCTGCGTCTTTTCTTTTCTCCGTTTTGAGGTTTTCTTCATGTTCAGCTTTCATGACTTCCTCTCCTGAGAAATAAATGTACAAATGATTTGGGTTGTTTTTTTTGTGGGGGGGACGAAAGCAGACGCTCAACTGGAATCAGTTTGTTTTAGTTTTACACTTTTCTGGCACATACAGTCCAGTAACATGTTGAGACGTCTTGTTTTAAACCGTTTGATCACACGTGGACTGCATTGTGATGTGTGCAGAGAAACCCGATAACTGTGCCATTATACAGCGTGTTCTGTTTGTTTAACCTGTACATAGCTGAGCGCTCGCCACCTCCGGCTTCTACTTCTGTTTAGTTTTTTAATTTTTTATTATTTTGAAGATGTGATTTATTTTTGTTCTTCTTCTTGTTCCTGAAAGTCGAGTCAGAGACTGGAGATAGATCCACAATGTGACGCCACTGACTGGAGGAGCGGTTTGTTTGGTTTCGACCCTCGAAACCTTCTGAGAACACAAGACGCTGATTTACAAACTGGTTTCTCCCTGAACTGTGAATGTGTGCATGTGTGGGATAAATAAGTGTCCCACCCGGAAAAAAACACCCTGAAGTGCGGTACCTCGGACTGGATGGTACCGCTTTCCAAAGGGGGGGGGGGGGGTCTCCTGTTTGGGTTTTTTTTGTTTGTTTTTTTGGCGGCAAAGACGGAGCGGAGAGTTCTTCACGACTCTCCTCTATCGTGTTTTCACGGACTTCTACACGGAGCCTCATATCAGCCTGTCAGTCGCCTCCTTCCTGTTCGCCCGTTTTTTTGACAGTGCCATTTTGTTTCCCCCCCCCTCCCTCAAGGGTTGCATCTTATTATTATTTCTCAAAGATATAACAGCGAATGCACACCAACCGACTGGAACAAGACTTCTCTTTATCAACTCACTGTGGTTTAACTCATTAACGCTCTTATGCTAAGCTAACGGCTGTGGACAATCGATGACTCCTTCCTGTTGGGGTTTGGACAGATGTTTTTTGCCTAACGACACCTTTAGCAGATGTGGGATCGGAGGTTGTGTTCAGGAGGGCTTCTTTATTTTGTTGTGTTTTTGTTTCTTCGGGTCTATTCTTCCATTGAGACTGGAATCAGCGTACATGTCGGCTCTAGATGATTTAAGTTACTGTGTCATGATGTAAAACTGTCTAATTTGGAGAAAAAAATGTAGCTTACTGAAAAATAAAGATTTAGGCACTGTTGAGGAGCCGCTGTCTGTTCATTTAGTATATTAAACATATGCTTTATATTTTAGAAGTTTATATACCTTCAACATATTTACATGTTAAGAAAATGCAATAAGGTTGAAATTATATCACAATACTAAAACATGAAATACTTTGAAAGTACATAAATATATGACAGTTACTGTACACGAATCATAAAGTTAGACATAAAATAAATACATTTAATTATTTTTTGTGTATAACAAATTTTACACTGTTGCTGTGTTAATGCATACATCTTGGCAAGAGTATGAGTTTTATTTTATTTTGGGTTAAACTGTGCAGCCAAAGTACAAACACTGACCTTTAAGGGGAGATATTACAGTTTAACATCTTTTATATAATCAATATCACCATGAAACTTAAATATGCAAATGAGGCATTATCTTATCCAAAATGTGCTGATTTGCATAATTTTCCAGAACATAAATCTGAACATTGGATAAACCAGGTTCAATGTTTTCGTTTTGTTTCGTTGACATATTGGAGTCAGTTTTTATTTATCTAGCGAGACATTACAGGTGAATGGAGTAAAAAAAGTGTGTATATTTATATATATATATATATATATATAAATAAACTGGACTGAGAAAAATAAAATACAAAAAATCCCCTCAGCATTTAGGAAACAGAAAATAATTAAATCGGTTTTTTCTCCATAAAAAACAACAGTGGCATTATTTAAATGAACTGGCCATTAAAGGGTTAACATGAAAATAAATGAATATTTTATAGTTATAATCAGGACTTTAGTTTATAAGATTGAATTAATATCTAATATTTTTATATCAGTTTTTTAAAGGTTAAGTAGAAGATGTGAGTGAACTACCGGCCTACATGTTGTATTTTATACATTTATTTTATCTTTAAATGCTTCAGTGCTCTCAGGCTTCAGCTCATTCTGCAGCTTTTCTTTATTCTTTGAGGATTAAAAGCATCGACTGCAGCGTCACGAGAGACGTTTCACTTTTATTTCAAAATAAGATGAAATGAGTGACGTGCACAATGATCACGTGTTAAAATGGGTCCAAATACCTTTGGCCATATTTTGTATTTTAACATAAAATATTTAAACAATTTACTGAACAATCCGACAATGTCAAATAATATAAAATATATTATATTATTTATATATTATTTAATATGAAAATAATAAATAAAAGCATGTAAAATATATAAAAACAAGGTGAGATTTCAAATAATTTTATATTAAAATGTCTCGTCAGAACAAATGGACAGAATCACTTAAATGTAAAAGTCACACAGTAAATACTGCGTTCTACATAAAGAGAACTTTACATAACTTTAAAACTTCAAAACATGATGAATATCATTTTTGTTATTCTTCTATATTTGAAAACAAAGATCTTTTAAGGTGATTTTTATTTCATAGAAACGTGTGAACTCATCTTCAGCCTGAAGTCCTCGTGAGAACCACAAGATGGCAGCGTGTTCCCAGAGGAGGCTGCTCCTTCATCAGCACTGTGAGGAGGAGGAGGAGGAGGAGTACGATGAGGAGGAGGAGGAGGAGTACGATGAGGTAGAGGGGGAGGAGGAGAACAGACTTCCAGGAAGTGTTTTACCGGCCGACACGCCCCCTCATTGTTCATCAGTCATGTGATTGGACGCTGCAGCCGAATAATTCATAAATAAGACGATCGCATTCCGCCGGTAGAAATGGATCCTGCGCTTATAAACAGAACACAGGACACAGTTTGTTAACAGACTACAGAGAGAAACACCTCTACAGTGGTGATTACTGTGTGTCTTTATTAGTTATTAGTATTATTAGTTACTATTATTAAGTACAGTGGTGATTACTGTGTGTCTTTATTAGTTATTGGTATTATTAGTTACTATTATTAAGTACAGTGTGATTACTGTGTGTCTTTATTAGTTATTAGTATTATTAGTTACTATTATTAAGTACAGTGGTGATTACTGTGTGTCTTTATTAGTTATTGCAGGAAAAGCATATATTTACCGCAGATATCATATTTTACACATATTACTGGGTGATTCCATATTTCAAAAACACAAATATTGACAATTTGTATAGTTTATTATTATTTATTTTATTTTATTTGTTGTGGCTCAAGGTGGGGCGACGCCCTCTATTGACCAGCCGCCACTGTAACTACACTAGGTCCATATATACTGCACCGCCTCCAGGTGGCAGGAATAAAACAAAGTGAAGCTTTAGTCTCTGACCCGCAGCAGAAAGGTCTGAGTCAGTGAAAGTAATGATGATGATGATGATGATGGTTTAATGAAATGTCCCGCAGTGATGAAAACACAGATTCTGTACATTTTCTCCTCATGGTTGAGGTCAGAGAACAGATTTTAAATGTGTTACGAGGGAGTTTAAGAGGCAGAGAAAGACTTCTAACAAGTGGACTTCTGGGAAATGTGGTTTTTAAAAGAAATATCTGTCGTTTTTACATTTGAACCACACATCAAAAGATGATAAGTTAAAGAAAAGTGAACAGACTTCATGTGTTAAACTTGCATTCTCTCTAGTGTCCACCAGGGGGCGACTCCTCTGGTTGTGTAGAAGTCTATGAGAAAATGGCTCTACTTCTCTCTTGATTTATTACCTCAGTAAACATTGTAAACATGAGTTTATGGTCTCAATCTCTAGTTTCAAGTCTTCTTCAATACAGCATGATGTTTATTTAGTACATTATGGTCCATTTAGAGTCAAACAGACCATAAAGCAGGGGATGCTTTGAACGTCAACCCTTTCAGTGTGTTTTCACTTCATGAAAGTTAATTGTAACATTTTGATCGTCTAAATGTCTTATTCAGCGTTCGGTTGTACTAAGCTCCACCCTCTCGTGTCACTTCTGGTTGCGGAAAAATCAAAGATGTCGACAGCCAGAAATGTGGAACTCAAAGCTTCAAAACAAGCAGTCCTCAAATCAACAGGTGACGCCACCGTGAACACGTTGTTATTTACAGTCTGTGGTGGCGACCAAAAACAGAGATAAAAGAAACATTCATCAGGTCACACGAACAGAAAGACTCACGATGAGTCATCGTGTTGATCTGTAACTGCTGGATGTTTAATTATCTTTAAATCTGTAAAAACTAAAACTATAATCTTAATTCTACAGTAATATATCTGGAGGGGAACTGTAGAGTCTGACACCTTAAATTAATGTTTTTAATATGTTCTCGTGAGATATTAAGGGATTCATTTGTGGGCGGAGTTATGCACCACTAGACAGATAAAACAGATAAAAACTAAAACTTTATCAGAAGTCGATGAAAATGAAATACAATGTTCAGTTATTGATGTTCTCAGTCTGTCATCACGTCACCTACAGTCAGTTCTACCCGCGAGCTGCATGAAGTCACAAGCAATTAACGAGCGTCACACAGGAAGATGATGCGTTTACCTTCAGAATAAAAGCATCAGAGTGGTTTGGTGAGTAAAAAAGGAAGTGCTGGGGTCTGAACACTAGTGTCTGCTTTAAAAACAACAAAAAGAGTTTAAAAGCTCTGTCAGTGTATTGTATTCTGCTTCATGTTCCCGCTTCTTCAGCTACATATGTTTGGTCTTTTGTAAATGGTTTTATAAAAATAATGTGGTATTTGTTTTTGTGTGAAAGACGGACACGATCAGAAAATATTGGAAATATACCAGATCCTTCAGTAAATTGTAAGCAAAAACGTTTTCTCTAATGCAATATGAAATCAACATTATTAATACAAATAAATCTCTCTCTCTGTATATGATGTATGATTTATTTACATTTACGATGAGAATTAATATATTTTTGTGGAAATGTCTTCAAAATAGCATCAAACTAGTGTTCAGAGTTCATGTTAAATTACTCTTACATCTCCAGGACAATTACTGACATTCACACATCCCTGTTTATCAAAATGATAAATAAATATAATAATGATGAAATAAAGAGTCATAATTATGACATCTTTTATATTTTATTTTACTGTCGGAGATGGGCTTCCAAATAGTGAAAAGTATACTTCTACTCCTCATCTCAGATATAAATATTGTAAAGTTACATCAAATGTAAATACCCAACGTTGTACTTAAGTATTGTACTCGAGTAAATGTACTTAGTTTCCACCGCTGAGTTGCAGCCGTGAGGGATTCAAGGATCATTTATTGTCATTATGCATCACAACAAACACATGACAAACAATAGCAATAACAGTAGTTCATCACTGTAGCTTTGCGTCATAAGGAAAGTAAAGAGCAGCAGCAAAACAATTCTCTGGTTCAGATAATATGGCCGACATCTTCACATTAGAGATTAAACATGAGGAACAACATAGTCCATCAACTCTGACTGTCTGAGCACCGAGCATCGTGATGTGAACGACCTGATTGATTTGGGTATGATCCACAAAAAAATAAAAATAAAATACTGCGACGGTTAACTCGGCTCTTATTTTCTAAAATGAAAACCACCGGAAGCAGAGCCGCCGTGCTGTTTGTAACTTGACCGTTTTGTGTGCAGCGGGGAGCCGACAGCGCTGCTGCCGCGCAGAGAGCCGCACGCACAGACTCTTCAGTCCGACTGACTTTGGATATTTTGGGGGATATTTCGAGCAGAAGAAGAAGCCTGGAGAGAGAAAAGACACCCAGAGATTTAAGTCGGGTTCTTACGGGGGAATGGCGGACCGGGACCCGGTGCCGCTAACTGCGGAGGTGCGGACCAGACTGGCCGAGCTGGAGCTCGAGTTATCCGAGGGTGAGTACTTGAATCTCACCGCCGAGCTTCGGGCGGCTCTGCCCGGCTACGCTTGCTGCTACTGCTGCTGCTCTGCGGGGGGTTGCTGGGGGGAGGTGGAGAGTTCGGGTCCCTTGCTGGTCGCTCGGAACCGGTTCAGAGTTTTCACTGCAGGGAGGACGAAGTGTGTTGAAGTGCCACAAGTTCGAGTCCCTATTTGTCCATCTTTATTGAACACACTGTGACTGTTTATGTGGCTGAGATGTGGTGTGTTGGTGGTGAAGTGGAGACAGACTGCTCGTGTTCTGCGTTATGTATTCTTATGATATTCACCTCATGTGTTACCATCAAAACTGTCTAGATGGAGATTAAAAATATAAAAAAAGTACACAAAAATATCATAAATATCAGAAACACAGCACCAGGTGTCAGGAATATTATAGAGATAAAATCCAATAAAGCAGAATATTAACCCTAAAATAATTACAATGCACCAAACATTGTCATACATTAATTAGTGACTGTTTTTCCCAATAAGTCCATTGATCCTCGATGTACAAAGTGATGAAAAAGAGTAAATAATGTCCATTACAAGTGTCCAAATTGCCCAAATGAGTCAGTTTATAATGACATAAAACAGCGCAGTAATTATTAGAATCGTATATTTTGTTAATTAGTGCAGTGATCTCTCCATCACAGCTGATCAACACCTTTTAAAGGCGCACTAAAGTCTTTCTGTAGCTCCAGTGGAGCGTCACAGCATCACTTCCACTCATTCCTCAAGAAGAAGTTCTCTCTCTTCTTCTATTGGAAACTCCCGTTCAGCAGAGCTCTGCATGCTGCTTAGATTATATGTGCACATGAGCAGTGCAGCTGTTCCCAGACACAGTTTTCACATGAGACACACACACACACACACACACACACACACACACACACACACACACACACACACACACACACTGCAGCTTCTCTGGAGCTCCGTGGAGGAATGAATGATTTCCATTATATTCCAGATTCTTTCCATAACATCAGAGCATATACGTTACGCTGAAATGCATGCTGGGTATTGATTTTCTCATTAGCTCCCTCCTCCTCCTCCTCCTCCTCCTCCTCCTGGTTCTCAGATTGATCTGTCACATTGCTGCAGACTGCACTCTCAGCCTGGAGAGGATCACAGTGTCATATTTCAGCTGCCTGCATGCGAGCAGCGATTTCCCTGTTTTTCTCACAGTGTGGTGGAGCTCAGCCATGTATGGAGAGAGAGAGAGAGAAAGAGAAAAAATGAGAGAGGGAGAGGGAGAGAGGAAGAGATTTTAACAGCTGACTGTAAACGCACACATTGCATTTTAATGTTTCCACTGCAGCTTTCAGAGGAATCTGCATCTGAGAGAAATGAGAGGGGAGGAGGGGGGGGGGAGGGAATAAAAGGTGACACACATTCCTTTTTTCTGTCTTTATATAAACCGCCAGCTCAGAGTTGCTCCAATGTAAACAAGTGTCGGGGGGTGTTCAGAAGCCCCGGTGCATTATTTACATGCTGAGCTGAGGCTGTAAATGCCGGCAGCGAATGTAATCCCCCCCCCCCCCCACACACACACACACTCTTCATACCGCAGACTTTGACCTAATTTTATGATTTCCACGCATCATCCCTTCCTCCTCTAGAGCCCCTCGCTACAGAAGAAGAGGGGGGGGGGGGCATAAAGACGACTTCATGAGCAGTCAGGTGTCACTACAGCTTCTCAGGCGCCACGTGGGCTGTTGAGGAGCCCTTGAGCAAGGCATTAAACTCCTCCAGGTCCCCATAGGTTTGTGCCGAAGCGTCGTCTGGAGGTGGAAAACGTCCTCACGGCTCCTTTGAGGTTGCCGGGGTTTTAAATGTATTTCTGCAGAAATAACGACTCCTCTTGGTGCTTCTTTTTAACATAAAGGGAAAACATGATACATCAGATACCTCTTGTCCACTGACGCAGAGTGGGGGTGCACTGCCTTGCTCAACGGCGCCTCATTGGTAGCATGAAAAGAGAGTCAACGGCTGGTGTCAGATTCGAACCAACAAGCTCCACGTTTACCTTTTCTCTGAGGATTTTCTCTTGACCTGTTTCTACTTCATACTAGGGAGTTCCTACATTTCCCAGAATGCCCCTTGACAACCCTTAGAGCACATGTGTGAGCTTTGCGTTTGCAGCGTCCAGCTGTTGGTTGCAGGTGTAGGTGAAGACAGAGCAACACAGTTTAGTTCTTGCTGCATTGCATGCTGGGATATGTGTTGCTTTTGTGGGCGTGTAGATCGGACTGTTGGACTGTTGGTGCAGAAAGATGCTGAAAGTTGAACCAGTTTAGTCGACTAAGATTTCTTTAGTCGATCGGTTGTTTTTACGTCTTTAATGCTGAATGTCTGATGAACACAAGAATTAAAGTGGTTCGTTTATGTGAAACTACGTCGACTAAGAATTTCTACTTCTATCTAAGAACTCATATGTAGCTTAAATAATCAATATGAACGAGTATTGACGGTTGTCCTCTTTCCTTTAACTCTCTAGAAAGGTTCTTTGTTTGGTGGATTGACACCTCCAGGCTTCTGTACTTCTTAACGTCTTAACCTTAAAATAATTGATTAACTTTTGTCCCGAGATATTCGGTGAATCCCCAAAATGTTACTGTCACCACAACCGGATACACACACACACACACACACACACACACAGCTGCAGACTGACAGGTTGTCCTGAACTAATCTGGCTGCTGGCTAATATTAAGCTCTGCAGTTCAGCAACACACTCCACACACTGCAGATTACACACACACACACACACACACACACACACACACACGTTGGTGTATCTGCTGTATTTTTGTTGTAAATTTAGATTTTTTTCCTTTTTTCGTCTTCTACTGAGGTGACAGACCACCTGTCAATCAAACGGTGTGGGCGGGGCTTCTGATGTCTCATTTAGATCTTCAGTGGAACATTAAATATTTAAATGCATAATTTCTTCATGACAATCCCGCTCATACTTGGACTCAATAGTCGCGACAGAAAGCATTTCTCCATCGCTATGGCTCCTTCTCTCTGAAGTGTCCTGATTGATCCAGCGATGTTGTTTAATCAATAAAGGAAGTGGACACAATCCTTCAGGCTTCTTCGGTTTAGAAGGAGTCACTTGTAGACTTTATAGATTTTTCATTAACTGAGTTTCCTGGAAATTAAAGGAGCATTCACGCATGGCTTCCTGGCAGCCTTTGCATAAAGCAGACGCACCGTTCTCCTTGTGATCAAGCTGAGCTGTGTGTTGGTCAGTACAGTGATGCTCTCATCAAACCTCTTCTCTTCTTCTTCTCTCAATCTTTACATGTTGATTCATCCTCCTGCAGCTCAGATGAAGACCCTTTGAAAGGGTTTGTTCCAAAATGTCTTTCCTGAGAAGATCTAGTTATTTCCTCTACAACCACCAAAATCTGTCAAACGTGTTGCGGTCGTGTTTAGGATGCACCGATCTGATGTTTGATCAACATCAAAGCGTACCAAGTGGATCCGCCATGACATGAACCGATCCACAGTTACATTCATTCACTCATTCATTGTGACCGTATAATAAAATGATCTCAACACAGGGATCCAGGACTGTAGTACTCCAGTCTGGTCTTGAGACCCACTTGGTCTCGTGTCTTGTTGGACTCTGAATGGTCTCGGGTTTTGTGTCTTGTTGGACTAGAACTTGTCTGGTCTCAGACTCTGCTTTTGAGAACTGGTCCAGTTGTACCTGCTGCTGATTCGGGATTCCCCCCCGAATCCCCCCCCCCCCCCTTCCTTAATGAACCTCTAGAACCGTGTAATGGTCCTCAGACCTAAGTTCTGTGCTTTGATTAGTTTGACGTTAGAAGACAGAAACGACTCAACGTTTTTGGTCGAAACACAAGCCGTGATCTTTGCAGCGATAGTTTTGAACTGTTGAGTCAAACACACTTGAGACACACGATCCATAAACGTGTTTTAAATGAACATGAAATAAAAACAGTGGACTTGAACACAGGACAGGATTTGAGTTTGTTTCATCCTCATGAAGGGAAATCTGGTGCGAAGTGAAAACTTCTTTTTATAACTCTGTAAGTTTCCTTCCGTCACATCTGGACTCGATAAGATTCCTCTTTGTCTTTAGAGCAGAAAACTCTGATCATCAGTCTGTTTGCATCATAGACCTCCAGTGTGTCGTTCAGCTGAAGACAAGCTTTTGTTTGAGCTCCATTTCCTAAATCTGTCACAAATCATTTTGTTTTATTACATTATTGATTAATTGTTTCATAAAATAGCAGATAAAACAGTAAACAAATCTATTCTGTATCGACTAACCAGCGGAAGAAGTAAAAGTCCTGCAATCAAAACTTTAACGTAAAGTACAAGTTCTTATTATGCAGAATGACGCATTTCAGAAAATGAGGTGTAACATTACTGTTAATGTGTTCATCACTTTAATGCTGCAGCTGGTAACTGTGACTGTTCGTGCTGCTCCGTAGGATCAGATCATAATCTCCATTAAACGTTTAACGTACAAAATGTAAAGATAAAAAGTGGAAAAATGCAGATCACAATGTCTTGTTTCGTCTGATAAACAGTCAAAATGTAACCGTGATATAAACCGATAACAGCAGCACATCATCATAGAAGAGCAGCACATCATCACCATAGAAGAGCAGCACATCGTCACCATAGAAGAGCAGCACATCGTCACCATAGAAGAGCAGCACATCGTCACCATAGAAGAGCAGCACATCGTCACCATAGAAGAGCAGCACATCGTCACCATAGAAGAGCAGCACATCGTCACCATAGAAGAGCAGCACATCGTCACCATAGAAGAGCAGCACATCGTCACCATAGAAGAGCAGCACATCATCACCATAGAAGAGCAGCACATCGTCTCCATAGAAGAGCAGCACATCGTCACCATAGAAGAGCAGCACATCATCACCATAGAAGAGCAGCACATCGTCACAATAGAAGAGCAGCACATCGTCACAATAGAAGAGCAGCACATCATCACCATAGAAGAGCAGCACATCGTCACCATAGAAGAGCAGCACATCGTCACCATAGAAGAGCAGCACATCGTCACCATAGAAGAGCAGCACATCGTCACCATAGAAGAGCAGCACATCGTCACCATAGAAGAGCAGCACATCATCACCATAGAAGAGCAGCACATCGTCTCCATAGAAGAGCAGCACATCGTCACCATAGAAGAGCAGCACATCGTCACCATAGAAGAGCAGCACATCGTCACAATAGAAGAGCAGCACATCGTCACCATAGAAGAGCAGCACATCATCACCATAGAAGAGCAGCACATCATCACCATAGAAGAGCAGCACATCATCACCATAGAAGAGCAGCACATCATCACCATAGAAGAGCAGCACATCATCATAGAAGAGCAGCACATCATCACCATAGAAGAGCAGCACATCGTCACCATAGAAGAGCAGCACATCGTCACCATAGAAGAGCAGCACATCGTCACCATAGAAGAGCAGCACATCGTCACCATAGAAGAGCAGCACATCGTCACCATAGAAGAGCAGCACATCGTCACAATAGAAGAGCAGCACATCGTCACCATAGAAGAGCAGCACATCGTCACCATAGAAGAGCAGCACATCGTCACCATAGAAGAGCAGCACATCGTCACAATAGAAGAGCAGCACATCATC
This sequence comes from Anarhichas minor, assembly GCF_050575085.1. NCBI lineage: Eukaryota > Metazoa > Chordata > Actinopteri > Perciformes > Anarhichadidae > Anarhichas > Anarhichas minor. The sequence continues at coordinate 1,719,686 of NW_027466470.1, read as the reverse complement.
ACCATAGAAGAGCAGCACATCATCATAGAAGAGCAGCACATCATCACCATAGAAGAGCAGCACATCATCACCATAGAAGAGCAGCTCATCATCACAATAGAAGAGCAGCACATCGTCACAATAGAAGAGCAGCACATCGTCACCATAGAAGAGCAGCACATCGTCACCATAGAAGAGCAGCACATCGTCACCATAGAAGAGCAGCACATCGTCACCATAGAAGAGCAGCACATCGTCACCATAGAAGAGCAGCACATCGTCACCATAGAAGAGCAGCACATCGTCACAATAGAAGAGCAGCACATCGTCACAATAGAAGAGCAGCACATCGTCACTATAGAAGAGCAGCAATTGGTGAATAAATTGATCATTTAAACAGTTTCAGATGAACCTTCATCATTTACATGCTGCCTGTAAACTCTGTCACACGTAATCCCTCGTCTCTCGTCTTCCTCGCGCACTAATAAAACATCGACGTAAATACGTTCACTTGTTTCAGATCAAAGTCTCCCTCATTGTGGTTCTTTAGAAACAATCTGATTCATTTTTATATTCACTGGAGATGAATCGCCAACAAAGACGTCTTTTTCTCCGCAGCAGACTGAAGTGAGGGATCTGTTGCTGTTAATTAAAGGCCAAACTCACTGAGCCTCCTGCTTCACAGCCTGATGTATTCACACCGTGACATTTTACTGAATCACTTACAAAGATGACGTCTTTATACTTTTCGTTTCTTTAACAAACTCGACATGCGGCACAAATTCAAACGTTCATCCGATGAGTTTGTGTCGGACACAAACTTCCATCAGAGGAATGAAGAATAACACGCTTCTTCTTTTGTGGTGTTTGCCATCAGTGGTTGTATTTCATGCAAAGACAAACTAATAACTGATATTCCTCCCATGTTTCCACTGCAGCTGTATGAAGTGACTGTTGTGATGTGGCAGATATTGACCAGACGATATCGGACATTTTATCGTAGATGAAGATTAAAAACACTCACAATAAATTGGTCGTGGTGAATTTATCGGGATGATATTTCTTAGCGTCTAGCTCGCTGTCGTGGTAGAGAAGTAAAAATACAGGAATTAAGAAAGAATAGACGCATTGTTGCTATTTTATTAAGTTAGTTGTAATTCCTGAGGAGGATCCTTATGATTTCTGATGACTTAATTCTAGATTATTTGTCTATTTGCTTATTAACTAAATGTAGGTAAAAGGATTCCAGTCTGTTTTCGTGCCGTCTTAAGAGTTTTATTTTGATAATCGGAATAATATCGTGAATCACAATTATTTTTAGGATAACCGTGACATGAAAGTTTCATATCGTCTGCAGAACTGAAACTCTGACGTTAAAGTTCCCAAAATTCAGCTGCAAGAGAATCTAATGGACTGCCTAATCAAAGCCGGTTATTACAGGTGTCATCCTGGTTGTTGCGACAGGTGGGCCGGGTGGGGCCGACCTTTGGATGGGAGCATGTAACCGATTATATATGTATTACTTAACACACACACACACACACACACACACACCTTATCAGTGACACTGTGTATGAATGTGACTCAGGTGTAAATAGAAAGTCCAGGTTTCTGCAGAGAGAACCGAGTTCTAGTTTGTCCTGTGAATCTGATTTAAAGGGACAGTACCGCTTACTTACAGCTCGGGTTTCACTTTCACGAATGTGTCAAGGATGAGATATGAAAGTGCACATGCAGCAGTTTCAGTACAAAGAATAGCACATATAAAGTGCAACATTAAATATCACTACGGTGCAATATCGAATCCATTCTATCAGTAATAATCACATCTGTTGTAAACATCCATCACAGTTTCCAGACAGACGTCTATTTTACATAAAGACTAAAACAATCTGTAATTTTACAGAATTTTACTTTTTATTTTACAGTAATTTATTAGCGCCCCAGTTGCCGGAATATTACCTTTTTTTTTTTTTTAATACATATATATGTACGTTGTGGTCGCCGTGTCTTCTCCTCCTGCATCGTAGCGTCTTCACCTTTCCACCGGCTGTTGCCATAGAGATGTTATTTTGCCTCCTCCCTCCCAGGGAGAGGAGGACCTGTGGGGATGGAGTGAGAGGCTGCTTCTGCTTTAGAGGCTCAGAGCTTCTATCACGCAGCAGCAGAGATCGTAAATTCAACATCGGGAGCGAGACGAGCAGTCTGGAGTCCGCTGTCCTCGTCTGACTCCCGCCGGAGAAATAGATCCGCTGAAATTGTCACGTTGTTGTTGTTTAAAAAACCCAACCAGGCTGAGGTGAGCAACGCTTTCACATCCAGTGAGGCGACATCAGCCTGATGATCAGCCTCTGGAGCTGAACAAACACCAAACATACAGCTGTGGACGGGTGAAAAAAGGGAGAAAAGTTGTTATTTTCTCACTTTTTATTATTTGAACAGGGTTTCAGAAGCCCAGAGGGTCAATAAACTCACTCTGCACACGGAAGAGGATGTAAAAACAAAGTGAAAGTTGTGTTTTCTTCACCAAACAGCAGCTGAGTCGGACTCCCCAGAGCGCCAACACCATCTTTATCCACAAACACTGTTCTTTAGGTGAATGCAAATCATCTTTTACTCGTCCCTGAGTGGCCTCTTCTTCCTTCTCATCTCCTTCTTTATGAAGCACTTTGCTGTCGGTGGACGAGGCCACTGAGAGAGTTACACACAAACTGTGACTAACAATTTGGTCGACTTGGTTTTCTCTCTGAGATATAGTTTGTCTTCAGAGTGGAAACAATACTAATGCACTGGAACAGAGAACAAAACGCCTGAATCCAATACTTTAATGGATTAATTACAGATAAAAGCTGTTTTCTTTGCAGTGCCAACATAAACGCATCCGTGGATTAACAGAGCTTCAAAACCTCCAAACACCAACGAAGTGGAGATATTTAAACATGCAGTCTGTCCTCATGTTCGTCATCAGCTGTCGTCTCCCGGCTTCTCGCGGGAGGCATGAAGCGCCATAAATATTCATCTTCCCTCGCTGTCAGCTCGACAAATCCGAGGGCTGGAGATGTCAGCGGGTTGAGCAGCCGCCGGGTTTCAGATCGTCAGTTCTCGGCAGGAAGACAGAGGACAGGTTGACGTCCAGTCGGGGAAAACTGACAGGAAGAGAGGAGGGAACGGAAAAACAAAAGCTTTAGAGAATTAGTTTTGAGTGCAGCTAGAAATGAAAATACAGTTTCAGACGTGAAGCTCTTTATGTTGATCTGAAGGCAGTTTTAACACCAGACTCACTTTTAAGTTTATAATTTAGAATCACTTCCAACAAGTCTGAACTGGACGTCTCAGATTGATGTAAAAGTTATTGGTGACTTTGCTTAACTTACAGTTAAGGGGAGACACTACAGGTGAATAAGGTAAAAAATCACTATGAAACATTGATTACTTACATAAAGAGTTTTCTATGTTATGTTTAAATATGAAATGAGGCATTATCTTATCAAGTAATGTGCTTATTTTCCTACATTAACTTTAGTGTTGCAAAGTTATTATCTTCATTTCTTATGCACAAGATAATTTTAATAAAGTAGGAAACGTGAAATATGAGATCAGTTTTAAAAACTAAAAGCTCTCTTTTAAAGAACGACTTAATATACTTATTAGTCTAAAAATGGGCTTAATTCACCTTTTTAATTTAATTCAAGCCGAGAAGGTTGTGGACAAATTAACATAAACAGCTTTATCTCTCTGATATTTAAATATTCAAACTGCATTTGTCCCTTTTTTAGGATTTGCTTCTGAACAGAAATAACTTGATAAGATGCAGAAGTTACTTTCGTCTTTACCGTCAACGTGAGAAAAAGCTCTTCTAGATCTCAACATGTCTGCGACGAGACGAGTGTTTATCCTCCTCCTCCTCCTCGTGATCTGAACGGAGATGACATTTGTGCTTGCTCAGGGGATTTGTAAAAGAAAAACCCCTTTGGTTGCTCGTTGTAATGGGCTTCGGCCGCTCCATCTGCCATTAGAGCAATCAGAAGACCCTCAATCAGCATTTTCGTTGGCTCCACCTCCCGTCTCCGTCCGATCAATGTCAGATTTCAGAGCCTGGTTTTGCAAAAAGCCTCTCACTCACCTAATTAGCTTTAGCAAACGGCCGGGTGCTGATCACAACAACAAAGTTGGGGTTTCCTGCAGAATCGACACTTAATGAGCTTAATGAGATGACAGTTGTGGTGATTGTGCGAGTTGTGTCGTGGCATGACTTGAGTGTTTATTTGGTTTTATTTTATTTGGTTTTTTAAATTAATACATTTGTTGGCAGATTCTTTGGCTTTGTTTAGGAATGTACTCGTCAATACCGCAGTGACTGGACTACACTCGTCAATACCGCAGTGACTGGACTACACTCGTCAATACCGCAGTGACTGGACTACACTCGTCAATACCGCAGTGACTGGACTACACTCGTCAATACCGCAGTGACTCGTCATGATACGTATATGTTTTGTTCACGTCTCCACCACTGAGCTAAAGGAGGACTAATGTTCTGATGATGGCGTTTAGTCGTCTTATTTCAATAGTTTTTTAAGAAACGTAAAAGCTTCTAAATTCACCTGAGGAGTTTTTACTGATTTCTTTTATATTCAACAAAGTGTTAAAAATCTCTTCAGTTTGTGTTAATTACAGACACAAAAACACATTCAAACAGTCCATTGACTTCCAGACGAGGGAACTTTTTAGGACTCTCTTTGATGACCTCCAGTTGATCATCACGAGTTTTACCACCGAGAATAAAAGCAGCAGACTTGAGAAATGACTGATAATGGAGGCGTACTTCTCTCAACAAAGCAAACTCTTTCATATCATTCTCATATGTCAGACATGATTACTGTGATGCACAATGAACCCGCATCATAAAAACAACACAAAAAATGTGGGTGAGCAGATTTTAGTAGAGCTTTAATTAGTGGGTTTTCATTTTCTTCTGGGGAATTACAACACATGAACTCACTAATCTTGGAAACAATTCGCGACAGCTTAAAGTAACGTAACTGCTGTTGGAAATTGTCTTTTTCTGCCAACGACCGCTCGCAGCCGAGCAACTGTTCTCTGCCATGCTGCTTCTCTGGGAGGTGATGTCATCTCTGGAGGGAGGGAGGGAGGGAGGGAGGGAGAGGGGGTGTTTCTGGCAGATTGCATCATTAAGCCGCTCAGACGGGCACTTTCAGCCCTCTCTCGCCTGTTTTCTCCCCTCTTTGACACTTCCCGCCTGTCGCTGAAGCCGGCGTGCTACGAGCGGGAGAAAGGGAGTTCTCGAGAGGTGAAGGAGCAAAAGAAAAGAAAACCTCCTCTGCCCTTTCGCTGGGAAAATAAATGAAACTGATGAGGAAACACTTTTCAAACACACGTCACAAATATTTGCCTTTTGGTCGATGCGTTTCCTCTCTCCATCCTGCTTGTGTTCGCTAACAGTTGAGCTCCAGCTTTGACCCCGTGACCCCCTCGGATCCCTCTCACCTCGCTTTTCTTTTTTTCTGTGTTGACGGTGGCTATTTACCGCCAGCTCCTGCGCCAGATTTCTATTCTTAAAACCACTTTTATTCAGAAGGCAACCTCCTGAATAAACTCTATTACCTCAGTAAACATTGTAAACATGAGTTTATGGTCTCAATCTCTAGTTTCAAGTCTTCTTCAATACAGCATGATGTTCATTTAGTACATTATGGTCCATTTAGAGTCAAACAGACCATAAAGCAGGGGATGCTTTAGGGCGGGGCTACACGGTGATTGACAGGTCTCTACCAGAGACGTATACGCCGTCTCTACATCACTCCTCCTCAGTCCAGATATGGTCACTTCTGTTTATTGGTTTTGAAAAAAACATGGCGACGGCCATATACCAAGATGGCGACGGCCAAACTCGAGGCTTCAAAACATCAGTCCTCAAACCAGTGAGTGACGTCGTGATGACTACGTCCACTTCTTATGTACAGTCTGTTTCTATGTTCAAAATCTTTAGTTTGTTTCTGTTTAAGTGTGGCTTCAAAACTTCCTTCCAGCTCCGTTACGCATCGTTTTAACTGTCTGGAGCTCCCTGGAGGACAAATACACTTAATCAATGTTCCAAGGGGGTGACACAGTTCCTCCAGCCGGGCGAGAGGGGGGGGGGGGGGGGAGGTGAACTGTGCCCCGCGTTGGGCTTAAGGGTCGGACAATGAGGCTCTTAATCCGTTTAAACAGCACAGCTTTATTAGATCCTCTGCAGAGGAACGAGAGCGGATCTCCTGTGTGATGGATGCGTCTGGGCCCCGAAGGCCGCCTGATTACAGTTTTTGTTTTTCTGCCTCGGCAACAGCATCTTTTAGTGTCCTTTCTGGGCTTTCTTTGATGCCATTTATGCTGCACTTCGTTGTCTCATCGCACCTGCACACTCTATTTTTAACCATCTGAAACCAAAGCGGAACCTTCTGCAGCATCGGCGGGTCAATAGAGGCTCTGTGTTCGCCCGGTTAAACATGCTGCTCTCTGCAGGTGAACACTGGAGCTTTGTCAGCCGCTCTCTGTCACAGAGGTATGCCGGTGTTTCCTGTGGACTCTCCTCTTCCTCTTCCTCACACATTCTTTGCAGAGTAGCTAATGTAAAAGGTCTTTGATATCACTTGTAGTGTGAAAGAAGGTTTGTTCCTCGTGAGTCTGTTTCTGTAGGCGATTAATCAGATAAATGAACAAGCAGTGAGGCCTGCTGAAGTGTCCTCGAGCAACATTCAGACGGACTTTGTGCTCTCTGTGGGAACAGACTCTATTAGAACATGATAGATGGTTAAATGTCGCATCAGCAGGTCTGTGGTGCAGCCAGTTTATTAGGTACGCTTAGCTAAAAAGTAATGCGGTCTAATACAACAGGCCAGCAATAAGTGCTGCCTTCATGGAGGTTATAATCAGATGTTATTCTGACTTTTAGAGAGGCGTCAGTTCAGAGATGTAGACTTGAGGCTCGAGAATAATACCTTGAAACTTGACTTGGACTTGAAGTGCTGTGAGACTTGAGTCCCCAAAGACTTGACTTCAAAAGCAAACTGTCAACCGCCTCTGAACAATAAAAAATAGCCCCACAACTCGAGGAACTTTGTTAGTGAAGGTGTTTAAAGCAGCAATAAGATTGTTTACAGGCAATAAACTCAACTTGGACTCGTTACCTTTTATAAAGCGAGTCAGACGTCCAGCAGACTCTAAGGAACGTTGATTTGAAGTTTTGTCTCTGGACTCTGAGCTGTTAATAATTCCTGAACTGGGCTGTAGCTTAAGATTGTTTATGTGGGGCAAGCACAGCGGACTGATGAAAATGAATTCCTCTTCTGTTTAGGTCTCAGGGGGAACCGAAAAGTTGTCTCGTACCAAACCAAACGTCCTGCAGCCGGCGGTTCAACACCAAAACACGTATAGTTTCACCTTTACAAGGACAGAAGTCTAGATAGTTGCAGATATCAAACTGAACTTCTTGTTCCAAAACTCTGAATCATGTTTTTAACATCTCGCAGGAGAAAGAAAAACTGTACAGTGATGAATTCCATCTGTGTCTCTTCCTCTTATCCCTGGAATCTTCCTAAAACAACAACAAAACTGCCCTCGTCCTTAAATCTCCAAAACTGCTTGAAAGCCCTCTGGAGATGAGAACGTAGTCGGCTCACAGAGACTAGAGGAGATATAAGAAGAGCAGCATTGTGCTGCGAATGTTAACAATGTGCTGACGGCCTGCTGGAGCCGAGGCCCCCCCCCCCCCCCCGGCCAGTCGGAGGTTTGGCTGCTTGTTTGTCTCTCGGTATGTCGGGGTGATGAACCTCTCTTGAGCGAGCAGATCCGAAGGGGGGCCTGGCAGGAAAAAGCTGCTCGGCAGATTAGTAGCAGTACTACGTGGACCACGCGGTGCATAGAAAGACCGTTGTAACGGACATGATGCAAAGGTCGGCTAAACTGCCACAATAAAGAGATCCTAAACACCACCAGTTGTTTGTAGAGGCCTTAGACAGCTGCAGTACGGAAAGTTTGACTCACACAGCAACAATGGAAGACGGACAGGAAACTGAACGTAACACCTCTTAAGCTTCGTTAAGGTGTTTTAAGCTCGACGTGCTGTTTGTTGCATTATTCTTTATGTGCTTATAACAAAATGTGCAGAGAGGAAGCAAGAAGACAAAGAGTGAAACCGGAAAAACGTCTTAAAACAACCTCCACAAGGCCGAGGAGGGATTGTAATTAACTGTAAACTCGTATCTCATATTCATGGACTTCTTTATTACCTTTATACAAACCCTGTAAATAAAGAAGTCAAAAAATCCTCCTCAAAGCTGGTGGCGTCCTCCCAAAAGAGTCCAGCTCGTCCTGGAGAGAGGACACACTTGGCTCAGACTTAAGAAGCCTTAAGAAGAAGAAAACTTGACGTGGGAGGAACCGCTGGAGAGCGTCGGCCTCCTCCTCCCTCTTTGTACACAAACCGTGTTCTGTTAAGGACGGGATCGAACCCCCGGAGCCGACTGTTGGGAGTCTGGAGCGCGGCCAAGTGTGGCTCTGCGGGGCGTTGGAGGTTTACAGTCCTCCAGATGGTGTCTTTTACATATGTAAATAAAACTGCCTCTCAACTTGACAAATAGAAACCTCCCCCCTCCCCCCCCCCTCCCCCTCCTCCTCCCTCACACTGTTGGGTGACCCCCAGGTGCTCACTGTCTCTATAACTCTGTGGTGTTAACGGGCTGAGAGGTTCACTTCTTTGGACAGGTGGACTGATTAATACGGTGTCATCAAACATATTTCGAGTAGATAATAAAGAGGCAATTATGACAAGTAAGAAGCTTACGATACATAATTAAAAGCAATTAATGCCCCAAAAAACATCTAATCAAAGCAAATATTCAAATAAAAAATAGAAATAAAAAATACGATTGATTTCCTAATCATTTTAATTGTGTGTTTTTATGCAAATAACATATGTGTATATGTATGTATGTATGTATGTATATATATATATATATATATATATATATATATATATATATAAAATAAAGTGAGTAAAGTAAAACACTTCAGCTACTTGTTGAAAGAACAAGTGCCCGAAAAAGCTTAATATCGAGCCGTGTATTTATTTTGTGTCCTCGTAGATTTCTGTTATTTACCCAAACCTTCAGCAACTTGAATTACTTTGAAGATTCAGACTATATTACTTCTTACTTAAAGATACTACGAGCAACTTTAACTTTGTGTTGGTTCTGTTGGTCCCTGTAGAATAAAGCTGTAGTGTCTCTGAGCACCAGACTCCCTTCAGAAAACCTCATTTTACTGCAGCAGGTCTGACAGTCTGCTCCTCTCAGTCCTGGTTCTGGTTCTCCCGTGTCTCCCTTCCCTCCAGCGGGTCCAGCAATATGTCCCGGGTCTCCAGCAACGTGGTGGATCTGGGTCTGTCCACGGTGGACCGGTCTCTGCTGGAGGATCTGGGTCTGTCCACGGTGGACCGGTCTCTGCTGGAGTCTGAGCTGAAGGAGGTTCTGGTGAACCTGCATGATTTCATCTGGTTTCACCAGAATCCGACCCGGTGGCTCCGATGACGAGCTTTAAGAATAACTCTATAGAAACAGACCATCTTCTCTCTGATGGTCTCACTACTGATGGAGGTCTGATAGAGGATCAGGACTACACTGAGACTGGTTCATATAGAGGACCAGGACTACACTGAGACTGGTTCATATAGAGGACCAGGACTACACTGAGACTGGTTCATATAGAGGACCAGGACTACACTGAGACTGGATCAGGACCAGTATAAAGTTCCTCACAGTAACTTTAAATCTGATTGTGAACGTTGTGTCTGTTGTGATGACAGAATGGTGTTTTCATGCAGTTTCTTCTCCTCTTTGTGTAATTTTCATTCCAGGTTGTAATCTTGAAATCTTACTCTATAAAGAAGCAGTAACACCAGTTTGTTTTAACAGAGAATGAACCTAATTTGCATCTTCATGCCGTTGGCTGGGCTCCATGTCCAGAGGGCGGGTTTATCTCTGAGCGATCAACATGAACAAAGAGAAACAGTCTCCGCATGATGAGGAGTCATGAAAATGACTTTGCAGCAACTGCTCATGTGGGAAAAAAGTTGCTGGTTTACAATCCAGCTTCAAATAACAGTAGCAGTGTTGTGTTCAGAAGGTTTCTTTTGAGGGGGCTCAACTGAAAGGTCACAAGTTCAAACCCTGCAACAGCGAACAATGTCCATCAACACTGAACCTCAACCTGCTGTAGAGCTCTGGATTAAAATGTTCATTCAAAAAGCAAAATAAATAAACTTAAGAATTGTAAAGTTTGATGATTGAACATGATACTGATTTGTTTAATTTGGACTTTGGAGAAATCATTTTAACTAACACCCTAAAATAATTGAATTACTCGGCCGGTTAAATTTACTTCATCTGCATTTTTATCAGATAAAACAAATGCAGATAATGAAATGTAAACACAAAGAATACACAAAGAATAAGTATTTATAAGTCGGGTTTTATTGCAACAGAAATCCAAATTTAGGATCAAGAGAGACTTTGTGGCACCCTGGAAACAAGTTGCTGTTCTGTTTCCTCAGTATAAAAGTCCTCTTGATTTTCAGTATAAAAGTCCTGAGCAGGACTTTTACACTGAAAATCAAGACCACGGAGAGAAAAATGTGACAGGACTTAAAAAAACGCCGCCAAACTGCTTCGGGGTTCAGAGGGTTAAAAATAAGGTGCAGAAACCTTGTTCACCAAGTCGTGTGTGTGTGTGCGTGTGTGTGTGTGCGTGTGTGGTGTTAATGTCTTCCCTGCTAAGCGTTGACAGGATTATCTAAGTCCGGTTTACTGATGAAGATGGATGATTTGTAGTCGTCCTCCCTCCAGACGCTCTCACTTAAGATGCTCCGCTTCACGTTGAAGGACGGGGGTTTCATCATTTGCTCCTTTCAGGCTAAAAACAAAAAAAAGGCTTTTCCATATTATTTTTTAAATTTTTTTTGCTCACTCCTCCGCGCCCCCAATTTGCTCATCAATAGCATCAAATGGCCTCCTCCTCGCTCCTCGCTCTGTTGTGTAATCCTCAACAATGAGACTTTTCTGTACTGCTTCAAATGAGCCATTGTCTGTTTCTCTTTTCCCGTTTCTGTGGAGTGTTACGTTACACAGGCCTCCCTTCTCTTTGTGTTCTGTTTCCTCACATAACCAGGCAACTGGGAGAGCTGCGAGTCAGTCGGGCAGACCGTGGAGGAGCTGATTAGCTCTGTGATCCTGTTGCATTGTACAAGAGATTTGGATAAAAGGATCCACCAAAATACCAAATGTTACCCCAGATTGTTATGTGACAGTGAGTTTGACTGCTTTAAGCCAACAACAGCAACAGACATGCTGTCAGTGTTACACAACGCTGGCCTACTTTAAATGTAATGAGGGCCATGAGCTGTTGAAGTATTATGTCATGCTAAGAAAGCCCCGGAGGGATCCGGCTGATTATTACTGCCATCTAAAAGTGTGTATATATATATATATATATATATATATATATATATATATATATATATATATATATATATATATATATATATATATATATATATTTTTTTTTTTTTTACACTTTTAAACAACCATAAACAAACCTCTTATAATAGCCAGTAAGACAAAGTATGCAAACTGTAAGTGGAGGCTAGCAGTCTTTATGCTAAGCTAACCCAAACACACCCTGGACCAATCTTTGTCCTGAACGCACACGTTTTTATATGACTCCTGACAAAACAGCAAACTCGTGTTTTTTTTTTTTCCTCAAAATGTTTAAGAAGTGTAGTGACGACATGTCAACATGTCCTCCAACCCAACTGTTCCACAGTGACCGCGTGATTAGATTCCAGTGGCTGCACATCGGGATGACGTCATTGAAGTGTTGTGTGTAAATATTATAAGTAACTTTGTAACAAGATGAAGCTGCAGAAGGAACGCGTTGATCTGAGTGTGTTTTTATGACGTCATGCTGTTGTCTGGTCCCGTTTATTTGTTTCTTTGACGCATTCTCACACTTTTTATCTTGAGTACGATACCGTGAGCAACTGCTGCCGGGATCAAACCTCCGATCTTTTCAGTTACAGGACGCTCCGGTCTCACGGTGGCTTCGCTCCAATAATGAATCTGTTCTTTAAGAGTTCATCCATCTTCAGCCGTCGTGTTTCTGTCTGATAGCGTCTCACTCCCACTCGCTGCTTCAGGGATTTTAACATGACGTTCAGCCCGGATCCACGTTTTATTTTCATCTCCCAGACAAAACAGTCAGTAGGCAGGAGTGTGTGTGTGTGTGCGTGTGTGTGTGTGTGTGTGCGTGCGTGTGTGTGTCTAAACGCGGCACATATTTTTAGAGGCGCAAGTGTTATTTGACACCACTGCCTTTTAAAAAGAAATAGAGAAAATTGATGAAAAACATAAGTAAAATCTGTGAAATTGAATAATTTAATAGTTTGAACAATTTCATTTTCCTGCACAGATTGAAACCATTTATTTGACTCTTAGGGCTCATACAGTCTTTGAAAAGCCTTAAAGCGAGACTCACTTTTGCTGAACTGTTCCACAAGTGAAAGTTACAGGATACTGTTAAATTTAAAATGCAGTGTGAGAGTCGGTGTGTTTCAAAGGCTGCTAATGATCTGGTTCTTCTCTGTTGTGCATGTAAACATCTTAGTGGTTTTAGAAGGATTAACATTAAACAACTCACCAGGATACTGTTATGATCATGTGTACATGATGTAATAACCAGGTTTATATCCCGAATATGATCAAAAACAGGACATTATCTGGTTAAATTCGTGCTAACGTTAGCCGCCATGAGCTAGTGGCGTACCCCGCCATGTAAGTCAAGTTACATTTATCTGTTTGACTAAAGTGCTCTGCAATTATTAAAACAAAAACTGTAGGGGATGAAATAAACATAGTTTGTTTGTTTGTTGATCATTAAGGAGTAAAGTTGTAGCAGTAAAACCCCCGACAGCGTTGAGTGAAGCGTTATGTTGATTATTAATTACACTTTTATTTTGAAATGTGTTATTTCCTTTGTCACACGTTAAATACTCCGGCTTTTAAGTTGTGTTCAAACAGACAATGATGAGCGTTACAGAAGGTGCTACAGAGTTAAGAGTTCCCATTTGAATTCACCTAAAACAAGAATGTTTCTCCAGAACCATTTGAGATGTAGAAGGTTCTACGTGACTTCTGGCTCATCTGGTGGTGATTTAATTAACAGCTTCATAATGAAATAACGCCTCAGAATGTAGAGAAACGCACCTTTTTAAACCACTCAAACGAAGCGGTAAACACTGAGGAAGAATTAGATTACGTTGAGGAAATGTATGTCAATTTAGCAGCTGTTTGACCTGCAGTCAAAACATGTAATCACATTTATCCTAAATGTAACAACATGAGTTACAGGAGACGCTCGAGGAGAAGCGATCACCACTTATAATCTCTGGAGATGAGATTAACAGCCCACGTTTCACTAAATACACTTCTTTCACAACCTTCTGTTAAAATAAATAAACTGGACTGAACCAAACCAACAGAACGAAAGACCGACTAATAAAGAGGTGGACAAATAAATAGAAACACAGACAGGAAGTGACAGGAATAGAAGGACAGAGTGAAGAAGTAGCGTCCAGGTCTTCGGGTCGAAGGTGGATTCGCGGTTCTCTCTGAGAGAGAGAGAGAGAGAGTTTGGGGACCTCAGGTCACTCTGGTTTGAAGATGTATCAACACTTCACGCTGTGGAGCGCCCACACACTGTTTATGCCTTCTTCACTCGTAAACACGCTGATAGGCCTGTTAGGGATTCCCAGCATTTTGAGACTATTTTTACTGTTATTTAGAAACCGTCGATGGAGTTTAGAGTTGAAACTACGCTGCGTTGAGGGTCATTGTTTGTTTACATATGGTGCAGACATGTTCAGGTATCATGGAGGTAGCAGCCAGTGTTTGACGATGCGCGTGTGGTTTTGAACGTGGCAAGACAAACTGAAATATGCCCATCTTTCATGGAATTATTATGACGTTGTACTCGGATGTGAAAGGAATGCATCAGGTCAGGGTTCTTGTTCACTACAGGTGTGAATGTGCACTTTGTGCATGAATAGAAATTGCAACTTCACTGTGTACACATCTTTATTCCCACAAAGGAAATCTAGAATAATATGGGATATTGTTAGCAGCAGAGTGATGATACATACCATGTACAAATATAAAAACACGTTAAGTCCTACATTCCAAACAGTTTTATTTCCCACAAGCTAATAAAACCCCTGTTTTCTCCCAGGTTCAGTGAAACTGTACGAGACGTTGTGGAAATTGCTGATGCTACGCTGTGTGAGACACACAGGAGGGTGTGTTTACACACACAGGAGGCATTTGTATAAATCCAGGATGTACTGAGCTGCACAGATGAGAGGATTAACCTGCTGGTTGTCCGGTCACACGCCGGAGAGGAGGGAGCTCACATAATGCTGGACCAACACCATGCAGCAGTGGTGTTGAATTTTTGGTTCATTCGAGGCTTCATCGGTTTGAAGCCTCGAGTTCGGCATTTTGGCAAGTAGTTCAATGCTCATCTTGCAGATCTTTCCTTTTCTTTAAGACGTATAAAAACGCTCGACTCTGAAGTTTCATGACTTCTTTTCAAGCGTTCTTTAACAAGCATTTTTTGCTAATAAGTAGCTTTGATTTGTTTTTAGATGTTGACCATTGACCTTTTAAGGGCAGCAATGGGCGTGTCGCTGTCTCTCTGCGGTGGCCTTTAACAGATAGACGGAGCCTTCGCGTCTCAATTAAACCTGTATTCTCTCTCTCCGGTATTCCCTTTGCCTCGCTGGTTTCCACCCACTTCTTCCTCTCTTCCTGTCCCAGTCCTCCCACATCTTTCTCTCTCTCTTCCTCTCATCCATGCGGCCCTTATCGTCGTTGTTTTTCTCTCTATTCAAAAGCCAACATCTGTGGGATGAAGCTTTTCTTTCCTTCAGATTTCTCAAAGACAGAAATCCTTTTTTCTTTTCTTTTTCTCTGGATTGTCGAGAGATTTAGAAAACATCCGAGCTGTAATTATTTATAACCCGAGCACTCCTTTATCTCCATGTTTTTTATATTTTCATAATCACGTCTCAATCCAGCCGGTTTGTGCTAAATATTTAATGTCGCTGACGCAGCAGGCTGTGGCCTGGAGGTCAGTGTGTGCGATCCAGAACCGCTTCACTCCGATCGTCTTGTTGAAGAAGTGAGAAGTCTGCTTCCATCCCTCCGTCTCCACCGGTGTGGAAGACGCTTCCCGAGCAGATGGTCGCGTTGGCTTTGGATGGAAGTCGGGGCCGAGTCGTCGTGTGTCGTACAGCGTGTCCCACGCTGTCCCTTCGGTACTGAATGTGACTTCCTGTCGCCGTTGTACCATATGTTACTGATATGCTGTGTAAAAAATCGATAATGTATTAGCGTCGAGGTGTCGGCTAGACCAGTGTCCTTAAGACAGATCCTGCATTTGTGTCATTACGGGTGGAAATAACTGACTTTGATTATTTTCAAACCTTGACCATAATCTCTCCGTAAGCCTTAACAACCATTTGTTATGCCTGAACCCTAACCATACTGTCACCGTACTGGAGTGGGACACATAGAAGCATCCAATCATTTTTAAACTCTTTGTAATTAATGTACAAAACCAGTGTTAATGTATTTAATACAGGGTTTCTATTTAGAATGATCTGGTAAGTTGGTCGGATCTGGTGGTTAAAGTCCAGACATTTTTTTTTTTTTTTGTAAAGTAAAATTCCCCAAAATTTTGTGGCCCGTAATTCAGTCTTTAGAAAAACCCTCATTCCTCAGTATTCTCTATTCCAGTAACACATCTTACATATGACACATCTTACATATGACACATCTTACATATGACGCATCTATCCATCCAACAAAACATAACGTGTTTTGAGTCCAAATTCTCTGATTCCAGCTTCTGAAATGTGAATATTTTCTGGTGAACTGAATACCTTTGAGGACGTAACAAGACTTTTAAAGGACGTCGTCTTGGGCTTTGATCAACATTTCTCACTATTCTAAACATCTTAAAGAACAAACAACCAGTCGATTGATCGAGAGAATAATCAACAGTTTAACTGACATTAATAGCCTAGTCATGAACTATTATTACTATGATCTCAGAATCCATCGGTAGTCTCAGGCCCGACGGTTACATCGACTTTGGTCGACATTCGCGTGGTGTTTCCCACATTGTGCGACATCAGGAGCTGTGCAGAGTTTGTTGTTCTTATTGTTCTGCAGCTTTGCCCTTTAGGGACGCAGGTTGGCTGGTGAATTAGGTCATCGCCGACCAGACTGTGAGTTGTCGTCAATGCCAAGAAAAACATGGCATCTGCTGCTCTAACCGGCATGTGAGGGCAGTTTATAGGGTCAATGTGTTGCCAGTTAAAATCTGAGATTGGAGTTATTATTGTCGTTTAGCCATTTATTCTTCCCGCTGTGAGTTTATGAAGCAGCAACGTCTCTTTTTGTATTGGTAATGAAACCTGTCTCCCAATTAAACTAAATGCTCCAAACTCAAACTTTTTCCTCAGAATCAAACAGATTTTACTCTGAATCTGAATCATGTCAAATCATCTGTTGATGATGTCATCATTTACTTGGCAAAAGCAAAAATGAACAATATGCAGCTTAAAAAACACTTTTTTTTTTTTTTTTACTTTGAAAGACTTTTAACCATAATCTTTTTCTGTGGAAGCATATTTTTGAGCTTTTTTCGCCAAAACAGTGTTTTCTTTACATACACAAATACACATTTAACACATCGGGACATAAAGAACTGGGTTTTTCTGGGTGTTTTTGTTAGGTGCAAAAAAACAATGAAAACCTTGAAAAGAGCAAATTACAACAGATTGTAATTTTAGTTTTGCAGTACAAAGTAAAAGACTCAAAACTTCAGGATTACTTAGTTACAGTTACTTGTTTGAAAGCAAATGATGAAATAGATCCACTGATGTAACATTTGCTGATGAATTATATCTTGGAATGAACCTCTTGTCTGAGGTGGAACATTTCTTATAATTTAAGGAGATGCGACAACACCGTATTTATAACAGATCCCCAGACAGACTTCATAGAGCGAGGATACTTAGACAGTTGGTGACAAACTCCCGCCAAGGTCCTCTCTATCGTTCTCTTTTGCCCCACCCCACCCCTCCCCCCTGCTCTCCATAAACACCTCCCACAATGCCTTTCTCTCTGCTGCAGGCTCAGAGAGGCTCCGTATGTTCTGCCCTTCTGTCTCAACCCTCGTGTTGGGGAAAGAGAGTTGGCCGAGTTGAAATGATGCAATCGTGACGCAAGGACTCGTAGGTGATATTGAAAAGTAATAAAAAGTAATTTTTTTGTTAAATTTTACTCACTTACTTAAACTGCTTTATAATACGTTTATTGGCCTCGGTGCGATGCGACATGTGTGTCATATGTTGTGTTGTCTTTATTAATATGACGAGGATGGAAATGTTTCATCATTAAATTGCTGGTTAAGTTGATTAAGGGCTAAAATAAATTTGCTTTTTATACTTAGAACGTGAGATTTTTGTTTCTAAAATCAGCTCAAATGTTCCACCACACAAACGTTCCCTCTGTTCCCTCGTCTTCACGCCGTCAGCTCCCTGACATGTCGCCTCGAGTCGCCCGTGTCCAGACGAGGCGAGGTGACGGAGGTCGACAGACTCGGGTCACCGAGGTCACGTTTCTGACCAGAGGTGTGAATTTGAAATAGTTACTGCACAACTGAGCTAAGAACATGCAGCGATGTTTCCCAAACGCCCCAAAGGAAGTGAAAGAGAAATCTGAGTGGGTCACGAGATGCTACCAGTACTTTTACCGCTTTAAGCCTTAAAGACCTTTAAATCAGCCAAATAATCTTTGCTTCTCTGTTCACTGTGACGTTGGGTAACCAGTAGATATCGCTTCATTTAAACCAAACTTCAGAGCAGACAGGAGTGTTTACAGAGAAAGATGAGAGCGTATTTAATGAAGTCGAGGAGGGAGGTTGTTGGATTGTTCTTGTTGTTCTGCTTTCTCCTCATAGCTGATAGAAAATAATCACTCAACCTTGACTCTCGTCTTGTATACAGTTTTTCTTTCAAGAGAAAATGAGTGAGCGCAAACTGCTGGGGAGGAAATCAAGGTGACAAACAGGAGACGGGAAAGATAATGAGACCGGAATTAATGAGTTTGGGAGAGTGTGTTTAGTCCAAAAGAAGCAAGAGAGAGCTCAGACGGAGAAGGTGGAAGAAACGGTAATAATAGAGAGTTGCTGATTGCAGAGAAAAAACAGGACAGCAGGTGAAGTCTATTGTTTGTCATCTGTACCGACTCAAATCTCTGCATAACTCAGTTCTGCCATCGTCTAATAGATCTCCCAGAAGGCTTTGCTCCCGGCACAGATCATCGTTGGTGTTGGTGGAGGTTTCGACCCGTGTGATCGCAGTGAGCAGATAGCGCTCAGAGGGTAACGACTTTTTTTTTTTTTTAGCCATCTTAAAATGACAACCATGGCAAAAAGACTGGGATGGCGATCGGCACTGAGCATGTGCGACTCTCAATAGAGACGAGAAGGAAGCGAGATGGCTTTCTCTTTATAGCTACTTCCATCATCAAGTGTTTGACCCAGTTTAATTGAGTCATATTTGGAGACATTAAAAAGGCATAATTACCCTGTAATTCACAAAGAAACAATCAAAGAGGAAACAAAGAGGAATGTGTGACAAGATAACTATAGAGAAGCTTCTCTACTCCGCCATCTTGGTTAATATTTGGAGCCACTGGTAGTTGTGATCATTGAGTCGTGCAGCTGAGGAGGCACAAAACTTACTGAATCAGTCTGAATTAACACCGAGGAGGTTGCTCATTGAATAATGCCGTGTTCAGCATTCTCTCGACGTCCAATTGAGACATTTCCCCGGTTATCTGCAGCTTGGTGCGTTTCATAAACTCGCCGGTTGTCTCCTCCGGGCTTCAGAGGGTAGAACTCGGTCGAGCTCCGGCTTCACGATGCTAATTATCCTCCTAATGAATGTTTGAACAGAGTCCGAACCCAGAAATGTGTGTTTGCTGTTGAGTTTGGTTCACTTGAAGCACTACTGGCTGCTGACACACACACACACACACACACACACACACACTTCTTTTGCAGAATATGTGCATTTGACTCAATTCACTGTCACTACGATCTGATTATTTTTTAATCTTCTCACATGAACATTCACACACTGTGACGATGCCTAGCAACCGCCTCTTTTGGGAACGAGAGGTAAAAATATGATGACGCATCGTAAACCGCTGCAGCGTCCCCCTTTTCAAAAATCTCCATAATTTCCAAATAAGTATTGTTGGGGAGTGTGATATCTGTCTCGTTATTGGGGCAATATGAGATTTATTCCCATCGCGGCCGACAGAATTGCAATATCTTCAGAAAACTGAAACCATAACTGTATAAATGATTTAAGAGTTGCTGGATTATTTACATGATATTATCATATGTGTAATATTAACATGATATCAAAATTTCATTTTTTTAATATCACGGTTATCATCAATACTGATGCATCTTGACTTCCCTATAATCCTGGGGTATTATTCATGGGCTTCATCTTTAGATCTTATATACTCAGAAGTGTGACAAGTCAGTGGATGTGCCCTTTGTATTTTTAATTTGAGAAATGATAACCCAAGTATAGAGGTTTATTTATCAGCTTATTTGTCTCTTCTTTTGTGCTTGAATAAGAATGAGATGTGGCTATTTCTTTATGCATTAAACCTTTAACGCCAAAGATGATTGATTATCAGACACTGGACCCTCATGTCTAATCAACGTTTTTTAACGTTTTTTATAAACGCCTTCGTTTACTGACGTTTTTGTTAATAGTCCAACTTAGCACTAAATTTGTTATCTCGTTATTACTATTTCTCGTAAAAATGACTTATCTTCTTAACTACCCAATGGGATCTCATTAGGAGATGACAAATAGCATTATTATGAGAAATATCTCACCATTTTCAAGAAAAATCAACACAAAACACAAAAACTGTCTGTAAACATATACATTACTATACAATTATGACCTCTTTGCTCTTTATTATGACATGTTCAATGAGATACAAATCTGAGCTAGAGCAGGAAATCATAATTTATATTAAATGTTTCCGTGTTTTTTTCTTTAATGACTGCAGTTAAGCTCCCTTACACTTTACAGTAACAATTTATTCGATAAGCAACGTTTTAGTTTCCTGTTACTTGTTTTAAAACTCCAATGTGTAGTTTCACCCGAGGAAGAAGAAGAAGGCAGCAGCCCTGAACGTCTGCACATCTAACTGTTGAAATAAGTACAACAAACGTCTTTCTCATTTTTAAAATTAGCTGCAGTCACACTTTGTTTCCTCTCAACACACTCATGAACACATCTTATGACTGTCATGCTCGCTCTGCAGCTTCCCCCTCTCCTTTAGAACCTTAACAGCTCCCCTGGGCTTCTATACAGCCACTTTGGGACTCTAGTTCCCATGATCCCCCATCCTCCCCCTGTTGGGAGTCAGAGGGCATGTCCCTGTAGGAAAGACACTCCTGCTGGCTCATAGTAGACACAACAAAAATATATAATGTGGATATAATCGGAGATTCCCTTAAAGAGTTGATCGGCCGCACCACATTAAAGTGGTTTCCTTTGCAGATGACACGCTTTTCTACCTCTGAGGAGGTTGTGTGTTCTTCTCAGTCATGTGGCAATGCAAACTGTTCCTCAGGTACTCGTGTTTGTCTTGCTGTCGTCGTCGGGCAGACCGTGACGCAGGCCCTGAAATCCAGTTGAACTGCTGGTTTGCTGAATGTGCAGCCATGTGATGTCAGCTGCAGCACTCAGCACAGAACAGCTAGAGCCTGTTTGAAAAGTCCTCCAACAACGGGTGGTTGATTGAGAAGCCACACACTTAAGAAAAGAAAGAAAAAGAAGCAGATTAAAAGGAGTGTAAGAGCTTTGCAGAAGTCTGCAGAAGCCAACAGAAGCCGTGGGGAACAGAAAACAAGGAACACAAATGAGCTCTGCACCGCCAAAAATACCAAAAGATTATTATTTCCTCTTGTGAATTGAATGTTAAAGGAAATAAGCATCAACAATGTTGCCTGATTTTGACCTTTTTAAAAATGATCATACATTCTCTTTTGGCTTTTTTCCATCTCTTCAATGATGTTGTTATGGCTTCACCATTTTATAATATTTTACTTCATCATTTTATACACATTTATCCAAAACGTGTCCTGACATATTTGGTGTCTTTTGTAAAGTAAGTTCTGTAGGTTTGAACAATGTTTGGCTGCACAGCAGGGCTCTGTCCTGACTGGGTTGGAGGTAAATGAACGTCTGGACTCTAAAGGTTTATCGGAATTACTTACAAGTTATGTTTCACTTGGCTGAAAAAGAAAATCAGATTTCAACACTTTTTGTGTGTTCAGGCTGTTCTCGTACAGCGTTCGTAGCTATACAGACGAAAATTCGTAGATATCCTCTAGTTTATTTTTTAAAAGACTGTATTCATGTAACGAGCGTAAATTGACACGTGTTGCTGGACTTTTGTAAGAAAACGCACAAACAATGAGTAACTTCTTTTTAAGATAATATACATATCGTTGTATGAGATCCATGTTTAATGGAAGTTCAGATGTTTAGATACAGGACAGTCATGGTTTGTAGCACCGACACATTCTCGATTCACAAACGTTTAAATGTGCTAATGCTAATACAGACCTTCATTAACTGACGTACAGCAGGGAAAGAGAACTCTTTAGTTCTCTGTCAAAGCTCGATCGACTCTCAGTGAACATTAAAGTCTGCACACATGCTGCGTCTTTGTTTTCTGCCTTTTACTGTCTTGTTAAAGTTCAGGTTAAAAGTTGAAGTTTCCAAAAAAGGTTGTGTTGCAGCTGGAGTGTGTGTGTGTGTGTGTGTGTGGGTGCGTGCGTGCGTGCAGTGCATTCTGGGTGCTGTAGTCTATTTGACTCTCCCTCACTTTGTCCTTTTTCTTTCTTCACTCCTGACTTCATTGTCACTTCTTCCTGCCCTTCTGTCTTTTCTCTTTCATCTGCTCCCTGCTCCCTCCCTCCTTCCTTCCTCACTTATTTCCTCGCTCTTTTTCTTTATCACCTCCTTTCTTTTCCTATCTCCTCCCTCTCTCCCTTTCTATTCTGTGCTTCATCCCTTTCCTCCTCCTTTCCTCCCTCTCTCCACTTTGTCTCCTTCATACGTCCTTCCTCCCCTTTCTTCTACCTCTCTTTACTTCCTTCCTCTTGCCTCACCTCCTTGTTTCCTTTCTTTTCTCTTCTCTCTGCTCGCCTCCCTCTCTCTTCTTTCTTTATCACCTTCTATAATTTCATCCTTCCTGTCTCCCTTCCTTTATTCTCTTCTGTGATTTTATCAACTCTTCCTCCTTTCCTCCCTCTCTCCTGTCCTTCACCCGTCCTTCCTTCTTCTGTTACTTTTTGCTTCCTCCCTCTTATCACCTCCTTGTTTCCTTTTTCTTTCTGTTTCTTCTTTCATCTGCTCCATCCTCCCTCCCTCCTTCCTTTCTTGTCTCCTCCTTCTCTTCTATTCTTTCTTTATTGCTTCATTCCCTTCCTCCTCCTTTCTTCTTCTTCTTCTTCTTCTCTCTGTCATGATTGCAGTCATGTGCTGCAGGCTCACAAACACACAAGCAGTAACACACACTCTCCCTCGTAGCTCGAGTCTGCAGAGTGAAAAACACCCAGAATGCACCTCTCAAAGAGCAGAATACAGACTGTATGTACATGTTTAATCCTCAGGACTTTATTCTGAGTCTGTTTCAGTCCAGCGGCTCCTCGGTCTCATGTTCATTGTTCTGAACGCTGATAAAAGAAACTTTGTGTGGTCAACTGAAGACGCACAGAGCTGCTTTGTTCACGAAGGACAAAGAAAGGAAATAATTATTCCCAGAGGTTTACAGTTACACTTTAGCTTAGTAGTTTCCTTGTGTTCATGCAGTAAAACGTAGTATTTAAGTACTTTATAGACCAAATTTTTCACTAAATACACAATCGTTAGGCTTTATTTTAGCTTAGCGTTGTTGGCTAATTGGGTCGACGGTTAGCACTTTCATAGCTACCTGCAAGATTAAATGTTCAGTAAGAGTGGTTTAGTTCTGGTTTATGGGCCTTTAGCCTAATGAAAGGCATTAGCATTAGCTTGAGAAATAGCAACTCAGTTGGCTAGTTAGCATGTTGCTAACTTCCTGTAAGATTTTTGCTCAAATGGAAGAGTTACGCCAGAAAATCTCTCATTAAAGAATTATTGGTATTATTTGAGCCTATAGCTGGAAATACAAGTGTAATATTTTGATATTAGCATCGTAGCTATTTCCAGCCTTCTTCTTTTGCAGTAATTACTGAAATATTATGTTTTTAAACATGTTTTTCCTGCTCACCTGTACTTTTTGCATAATTGATATAGCCTTTTTATCATGCTTTAAGAACTTATAACTTTCAACATAACTAACACAGCTGCTTTTTGCTTTTGGTGTGCTAGCACAGTTCCTCTCTTTAAGGTAAGTTTCAGTCAAACAACAGTACGTCTGTTTGAGTCTGTTGACCTCAATCGTCAGTTTCAGATGGAAGAAAGATTATGTTGAATGGTTTGTGTTTTCATATCTACATGTCAGGTTTTTAGGACAGCTCGACTGTGCATCACTTTCCGATGCAACATGTTATTCTAGGAAACGGATAAAGGAATGAGGCCGTTCTGTGAGTGTCTGACTGGAGGAGGTGTTCGGGTCACTTCCTCCTGCAGACTGAGGAGGAAAAGTGGTGGAAAGAGCGGAAAATCCCACCGTTTAATGCCAACAACGTGTTTTAACACTTGGACACGGGGACACAAATCAAGGTTTTTATTGAGCTGTGTGTCAGTTTAAGGCCCGTAAGTCTATCGGCTAATAAACATTAATAACTTCAGTGCAAATTCATGTTTTTATTTTAGACATTTTCAACGATCTTTCAGCCAGGAGACCGCTGTTCCGCGTGAGGAATAGTTGTTTTAGTCACATAACTTGTGTACTTTTGTAGGTATTTTATCCCAAACAATGATTTTTTCCTAAACCTAACTAAGTAGTTTTGTTGCCTAAACCTAACTGAGTTCCTTGTGAAGACAGAAGTGTATTTTATTAAGTCTGTATGCATGTATCGAGTGGCAATTGACACGTGTTGCTGGTTTTTGTCGGAAAACTCACGAAAAATTAGGAGCAACTTGTTGTCAGATATCATACAAACAGTTATTTGAGGATATGTTCCCTGAGGTAATAAATCAAGAGAGAAGTAGAGTCATTTTCTCATAGACTTCTATACAACCAGAGGAGTCGCCCCCTGATGGACATTAGAGAGAATGCAGGTTTGAGACACTTGTCAGAACCGGAGTTTGTCGCCTGGTTTTTATAAGACGCCAACTGAACGGAAAGTTTTCTATTTTCTTTATCAAATAATAAGGAAACCAGACAAATTTCCCGACTTGGTTTCAGTGTTCGCTCTTGTGTTCTGGCCGCTGTTGATGAAACCGTGGTGGCGTTTTTAACTGAAAAATGACGGCTTCATCTTGCAGCCACAAGAACAGGTGCAGTCCAACATGCAGCAGCAGCACACTGCGCCCATTGTTGTCTCATCCTCTGTGAGGAAATGAGAACAAAACCTCACACTGTAAATGACTGAACTGAAGCCTATGAACGACAAAATAAAAGATGTAAATGAGGTGTTAAACCATTTGAAAAGAGGCTGCAGTTCACAGGAGCAAAGCAAAACAACCGTAAATGCTTAAATAACAAGTTACAGTCACTTAAATATTGATTATTTTGGTCATGAGACCTCGTCAGCAGGTAGTGGATGGTGCTGTCTGGCCTTTTTATGCAGAAACATGAGAAGAACTCTTTCCTGTTTTTAGTTTCTCTCTGCAGCAGGAATTCAAAAGAAGAAAAAAAGACAGAAAGCAGCGCAGCATTTGGCATTCAGGCTGTTTTCAATTTTCTATCTGCTGAGAGACACTTTTTCTGTTTTTGGATACAGAGAATGTGGACGACGTAGCTGTTAAGACTTTTCATGTGTGTGTTGCTAGAAGAGGAATGCTCTCTCCCTCTCTCTGATGACCAGTGACAGATGCCCGTGTGTGTGCGTGTGCGTGTGCGTGTGCGCGTGTGCGTGTGTGTGTGCCCGTAACAAACGGGGCTCCTGTGTTTGTTTGTGTGTCGACGTGCCCACAAGGAATTGTGGGAGCCGCTCATAAAAGAAGAAGAGGGACGGAGTCTCTTTCTTTATGTTCGGTACTCAAAAGTGTTTTTTAAAATTCTTTATTAAAAGTAATCATAGACGGTAAAATGATCAATGTGTTGAACCGTAATCAGTATTTTAGTGCAGGTTCTTGTGTTATTTGACAGTTGTAGTAAATTGTATTGCAGTCGACATAAAACACTTTTAGTCAATGAAAGCAAATTGTTAAATGGTGGGTGTTGTATAATTTTTTTCCACATTGAGTTGTTTCGTTTTCATATTTGTTGCACCACCTTATAAATATTGTTTTGTCTCAGCTCGTCCGTGATGACATTTTGAAGACAGCCTGTCCTCTTCTCTGTCTCCACTGATTCTATTTCCAGCCTTCATCTTTTATTTCTGAATTATCGCGCATCATCCCCGTCGGGCCCTCGAGAGTCTGATCTCAGGCTCCGATGGACGACCTTTCGTCAGCCGTGAATGGCCGAGCGCTGCGACGCTCCGCTCTTATTGATGTGGTGTAATTGTCTTCTTCTGAGTGCTGTAATTTTGTCGTCGTGGCGGTTATCAATAGAAATGTGCTGGAGTGAGACTGTGTTGAAACGGACCCTTTTTCATGCTGGATGGCATTAACTGATGGAGAAATTACATGAGAACTGTCCATTTTGAGCCTTTATTATATTCATCCTTATTTAAAAGATCTGTGTCAGCTACAAACTTACAATTTGGGGGATAATCATGCGTTTTAGATCTACATTTCCCATAATTTGTGTGCTCTGGGGCATGTAAACAGGAAGTATAATGTTGCCATGGAGTCAGTTATGTCCTGCAACTTATATCCAGTTTGTTTTTATGTCTATTTTTTTTACATTTTGCAAAATAGATACCATTAGAAGTATGCCGAATTATCGATCAGCAGCTCCCGTTTACAGTGTACTCATGGATGTACAGACAACTATCACCTGATACTGAAGAAAACTTTAAAACATGATTATCTTCAAGCAAGTTCTGTTAACTTAAAACGAGCTGATTTCTGAGTGGATGAATTGAGTTCTATTGACGGAGATAATGATATCCTCAAGTCACACTGAACATGTGTGTTTGAAAACCTCTGTCTCAAAACAATACAAGGTTGACTGAACACTCACTTATGTTCATGACCAGTTACACAAGTAGATCTGCATCAGTGGATCCCTGTTGTTTCAGTCAGAAACACTTGACTTGAGAATCTAAAGTTCCAACCTGATAAAGTTCCCAAAGCTAGAGACTTTATTTTTGCTCATGACTCAAACTTGACTTCAAATACTTTGTCTTGAATGAAAGTAGACTAAAACTCTACAGTCAGAAATAATGGTAGCATTAATATCGTTAGCATGTCGGCATGTTAACTGAAAGACTTTTGTCCCTGCAGACTTCAAACTGAACTCTGAATTGTTGGTCGCTCAGAGTTCCCATGAATCAATGAGATGTTTCATTTTCCAGCTGAAGAGCACTGTGACTGTGGAGCCTCAAACACAGCCAACTTTGGGCTTGCCTTGTGTTTTTGAGTATGGATTAGCTAAATGACGGAGTATAACAGTTGCTGTATGTATGTGAGTGTGTGGGGGGGGGCATACAGCTCTCTTTGTACTTCATAGTGTGTGTGTGTTTGTGTGTATCTATGACTACCTCTTCAACACACCAAACTACAGATAGACATGCACACAGTGGGC
Source organism: Anarhichas minor (assembly GCF_050575085.1). NCBI lineage: Eukaryota > Metazoa > Chordata > Actinopteri > Perciformes > Anarhichadidae > Anarhichas > Anarhichas minor. The sequence goes on along the minus strand of NW_027466470.1, from coordinate 1,692,633 downwards.
ATTGTCTATCACATAGCATACAGGACACACAACAGTGTATTAAGGGGCACACACACATACATTCCTACAATACCAACAGTGGACTATGTCTACTCCTACTAAGTGTGGACCTCTTTTTTCTGGTCGTTTAAAAAAAAAAAAAAAAAAAAAATTCTTAAAGTTTCAGTCCCAGTTGATTCAAAATTTCTGTTTGAGTGGAAACAAAGGAATTGTGATCAGAGTTTAAAAGTCTGGAGTCTCGGGCTGTGTCCAAAATTCCATACTAACGTGCTATCTTTCATAATTATTTCATAAGTATACAATGGAGAAAAACTGCACTGATGAAATACTTCTATGGGACATAGGCTCACTCGCCATTGTGTTACCTCCTTTGGCGATACATAGTGACTTAACAGACATTTAATTCAATGAAAATCTTTAATATTGACACTTGAAGGTTGTTGTGTTTTCCAGAATATTGCTGCAAATTTGGTTTTATTTTTTAAAGAAATTGCCAAGAGGGCACTTGCATTCTTGAGTGATGTCGACATATCAAAGAGGGGACTTCCATATACTGCAGTGGAACTGTCTGAACACACACACACACACACACACACACACGCACACAGTATTTGAACTTCATGTACTGAGAAACATGTAAACAGGCGTCTCCAGTTTGGATGGTTAATGACAGTTTTACAGCTAATTCTGCTTAAGAGACACCTGAATACACACACACACACACACACACGTTGCTATGGATGGCATTCAGTCATGCATTCCAGGCATATGAACAGCAGCGTTGGCAGTCAGACCCTCAGCTGTGCCTTAAGGTCACCATGAACACACACACACACACACACAGTTGGTTTCATTAATGTAACTGGGCCAGTGTTCATGTCTGTCTGTATATTGATTCATATTTAATGTGTTTGTTCAAGGGCTGAAACCTTGTAAAACAGGCTATTGTATTATGCAGTGTGTGTGTGTGTGTGTGTGCGTGTGTTTGTTTTTGTTCCCACATTGTATTGAACAAAACTGGGCTTCAAAATGTATCTAACACAAATATTTGACCGGTGGCTCTCGTTTCTTTTGTGTCCTCTTCTAATTGTGTTTTGAGCTCTTTTGTTTGTAGCGGAGCGGACTGGAACACTCTAATGACCCTTTTAATTAAACAGGAACACTCCACCAAACTAAACAAGAAGTAAAATGTTGCCATGGAGTCAGTTGATAGTTTCTGTAGATTATTTAGCCTATACCTGTTAACATGTTGTGTACATTTTAAAAGTATGCCGAATCATCTATTAGCACTTCCTATTTGCAGTGTATTCATTAATGTACACACAACTCTCACTGGATTACTTTGATACTGAAGGACAATTAAAAATGTGATGATTCTCAGGCAGGTTCTGGTGTTATAAGGAGCTTCTTTTTTCCCGTATGATTTCTAAGCGGATGAATGGAATTATATTGATGAAGATAATGAAATCCATCAAGTCACACTGAATCTAAAAATGTGTGTTTGACAGTTTTGTGTTAACCAGGCGGCAACCTCCGGTTCTGCCGAGTGAAGCCGATGTTGAAGTGCCTTAAACCTGCATTCTCTCTACTGACCACCAGGGGGCGACTCCTCTGGTTGTATAGAAGTCTATGAGAAAATGACTCGACTTCTCTCTTGATTTATTACCTCAGTAAACATTGACCAGAGACGTATACGCCGTCTCTACGTCACTCCTCCTCAGTCCAGATATGGTAACTTCTGTATTAGTTACGGAAAAAACCAGACATTGCAACAGCTGTAATCTAAGATGGTGACGGCGAAACCGCCAAACTAGAGGCTTCAAAACATCAGTCCACAAACCAACGGGTGACGTCACGACGACTACGTCCACTTCTTACAGTCTGTGGTGTTAACACAAGAACAGGTTACCTGGAAGCTCAGACATGTTGAAAGCCATTTACTCAAGTGGCCGACTGTTTTTCAGCCTCAACGCTCACAAACATTTGAGACCTGAGAGAACATTTAGTTCAGTTAAAGCCTGCAGCCTGTTTAGTTCAACTTCATGTCACTTACAGTTAATTCCCGCGGTTAGAATTTCCCGTTTAATGAGTTATGTTCAGTATAGAATGAACACAGGTTTCCTCTTATCGCTTTAAAAGTTTGAATTCCAGCTAAAAATTAAACTGTTATTTAAAAGTGCTGTTAAACATGAGCTCTTATTGTGAAGGATACAGAAAGAGAGGGATGTGTGTGTGTGTGTGTGAGACCAGCTGTCAGAGGTTTATTTAGCCGCCACTCTGCTGCTTCTCATGACCTCCAGACAACCCTTTGCACCGCGGCGTGTTAAATGTGTCATTTAACTAAAGAAACACCGCCGCTGTTATTGTGTGTGTGTGTGTGTGTGTGTGTGTGTGTGTGTGTGTGTGTGTGTGTGTGTGTGTGTGTGTGTGTGTGTGTGTGTGTGTGTGTGTGTGTGTGTGTGTGTGTGTGTGTGTGTGTGTGTGTGTGTGTGTGTGTGTGTGTGTGTGTGTGTGTGACCGACCACATGTGTTATAGTTCAGCCCTTTGGTCTTTTTTGAGGCGGGTAAACGTAGACTCTGTTGACCCCTCTCAGCTGACTTCTGTGACCTCCGACACGCTAAATACACTCACGGCTGCAGGAGCCGGTTTACTCAGGAGTCCCACTAGTACAGTAAATCCACCAGACGTTCAACCCTCCCTCCATTTCTGTGTCATCTCCGTTTATATATTCCTTATATATTCCTAATAAGCTGTTAACATGGCTAATGATTACCCGATGGTGGACTTGTTGGACCGCGTGAACTCAGCCTCCCTCTTTCCTCAACCACCTTCTTGAAAAGGAAACCTGTTGATATCAAAGTCCTTCACAATGTTTGGAACTAGGTGTGTTTGTCCTTCTGATGTTTCTGGTCGTGTTATTTAACGGTTACTAAATGCTTCATATTTTCTGATCTGCGCTTTCTGTAAAAGTCAGACGTTTAACGCCCGATCTCAAAGATGTAGAACAGTACAGTGTTTTGTCTACGAAGGTCCAGCAACACATGTCATTTTCCGCTCATGACATTCATACGGCCTTTTCAAAATAAAGGTCAAAGACGTGTTTTTTGTTCGACCCATCCGACTTCCCTCCCTCCCGCCTTTTTCTGGAGTCTTTATACTTCCTGGTTCATGATTACGTGGATGACATAAGAATTGATTTTGTGGGATATCTACAAATTACAGCGCATTCATTTTGTTAAGTATAGCTTTGAACGCTGTAAGAGAAGAGCCTCATCAGTAAAAACAGAAGAACCCGCAGCATTAATAGTATAATTATTAATCATAACAATACTAATAGTATAATATATTTACTTTGTACACTCCTGTACACAGAATCCTCCCCCGAAACGATGACACAGATAAAAGGTGAAATCAATATCAGGGTTAATAAATAACGCTGATAAATCCTGAAACAAGGGGATTTAAGTTGTTAAACACACACACGCACGCACACACACACGCATGCATTAAGAGGATTAGCTGAATCATTCGGGGTCGAGGGGGGGTCGAGGGCTCTCGCTCTCCACTGATAGGTCAACAGCGTCGTTGACCCGGAAAATCTGGGCAATTAGACCAAGCGCAGCGGCTGGTGAGATGACGGAGGTGGGGTCAAGTGTGTGTGTGTGTGTGTGTGTGTGTGTGTGTGTGTGTGTGTGTGTGTGTGTGTGTGTGTGTGTGTGTGTGTGTGTGTGTGTGTGTGTGTGTGTGTGTGTGTGTGTGTGTGTGTGTGTGTGTGTGTGTGTGTGTGTGTGTGTGTGTGTGTGTGTGTGTGTGTGTGTCGAGGGTCGACATCGAAACTGAACATTTATGCAATAGAGACAATGACTGCATACACTCATACGCGTTATCGTCGGGAATCAAACCCACAACCCCGACTGTGAGTGCCCCGCTACCTGTGGAGCTATTTGTTCTTTCTTTACATCATGTAGTTGTTCCACTACATGATGCCCCCCCCACCGTCTCCCATGGCAACCCCGCGTCCAGCCCTCTTTGCATCGTCTGCTGCAGAACATTGTTTCCAGCTTTATCTTCGTCCTCTTCATCAATGCTCTCGACTCGGACTCTGTTTTTTTTGTCTTTTGCGTTCGCTCTCGTTCGGAGATAATTGTCTTGTTTCTGTCTCTGGACATTGCAGAGTTCATTAGCAGAATAGATGTTTGTTTTGTTCTCTTCTTTCCTGTTAGTGATTTAAACACATGAACTCAGCGTTTCTGCTGGAAACCAAACAAACACGGATCCGACACCAGAGATGTTTTTTTTTTCTCCACTGATTCAGAATCAAGATAACATTAACTTAGCCGAACAGCTGTGAACAAAACCCTGAATTTTATAGCAAAACTGACAAAAGAAAGTGTGTTTTAAGGATAGTTAAAGTTATTATTATATTTCTTATTCTGGTCATGGGTTTTACCCACATATGAGTCAAAGTTTGTTTTCGCCAGGTGGCAACCTCCGGTTCTGAAGAGTGAAGTCAAAGCTTCATGTGTTAAAGCTGCATTCTCTCTAGTGTCCACCAGGGGGCGACTCCTCTGGTTGTATAGAAGTCTATGAGAAAATGACTCTACTTCTCTCTTGATTTATTACCTCAGTAAACATTGTAAACATGAGTTTATGGTCTCAATCTCTAGTTTCAAGTCTTCTTCAATACAGCATGATGTTCATTTAGTACATTATGGTCCATTTAGAGTCAAACAGACCATAAAGCAGGGGATGCTTTAGGGTGGGGCTACACGGTGATTGACAGGTCTCTTATACGGCGTCTCTACGTCACTCCTCCTCAGTCCAAATATGGGCTTCCTGTTCACTTCCTGTTTACTGGTTGCAAAAATCCAAGATGGTGGAGACCAAAACGCCAAACTCGAGGCTTCAAAACTGCAGTCCACAAACCATTAGGTGATGTCCACTTCTTATACAGACTGGTTTTTCCCACAGCACCAAATATCAAGTAGTATAAGCAGGCCACAGACTCTGCAGCTGTACAGTCTCCCGGCACTGACGGCTCTGTTTTGGCTCCTCACCGCTCGGTCGGTGCCCGTCAGTGTGAGACTGGATGTGTGAAGGTTCTTCGGTGGCTGAAGGGAAACGGAGCGTCATTAAGACGTTTTCTATGTAAATCCCTCTCGCGGCAGTCACACATCCAGCTTCATCCAGCAGGCCGGGTCGGGATTGTTCTGAGCTTAGAGGAGCTGGACTGCACAAGGAAAAGGGTCGCAGGTTCAATTCCCCGATACACTAAACCCTTTAAGCCTCATTCACTCAGTCGGTCTGAGGAAGAGCAGACGGATCAGTTTTCACTATCTCCGTTCGATAATTAGTCCTTCTTTTTTTTTTGTATCGTGGAAAAAGATTCGAAATGAGAAGTTTGGAGTTAATTGCTTTGCTCAAGGGCACTCGGGCAGGATGTAAAGTGTGTCTGTAAATGATTGAGTGTGAGGTCACCAGTAAACCAGATTCTTTAAATGTGAAATACAGAAAAACTAAATTATTTCAGCTTGTGTTAAATATATCTTTTTGAATACAATGTTAATTGTGTAAATAGATTTTTCTTCTTAATTTATAGTTTTCCAGTTTCCCAGCTGTTAAAATAAAAACATTTTAAATGTACTTTTCGTATTCTATTCTTTTTTTGTGTCCTTATTTACAGTGTACAGTCGTCACATAAACAAAAAAACAGAATGTAACCAAGCATTGTACTTCAGGTACTTGTACTTTACTCGAGTATTTCCATTTCATGCTACTTTTTTTACACATTTATTTGACAATTTTAGTTACTTTTGCAGATTCAGATTATTAAAACTAAATAAAATCAACTAATAAATGAAGATGCATCATTATAAGTTGCGTAATGACTACTTTTACTTAAAATACTTTGGATGCTAATACTTTACTTTAAACTACTTTACTTTAAACTACTTTACTCTAAGACTTTTACTTTTACTTGTAAGACTTTTACTTGTAACAGAGTATTTTACTTGTAGTAGTACTTCTTTTACTTCTTCCACCGCTGACATACAACAAAGCTGCTAAAACAGTTACAAAGCAACACTTTGACACCAAAAAGAAGCGCTAATCAAAATAAATAAATGATATTTTGTTACTTTGTTAAATGTTGTTTTTTTGGAGCTGGCTGCGGGATTCAAACCAGCAACCCTGGAGTCACGCAGCTTCCCCGCTGTGCTGTAATGACTGAAACCACCACTTCAACACTGAGAGAAGCCTTTCTGTAATTACACTTCTTGTTTATTTATTTATTTATTCCCGTCATCGTCACACTTAGCTAATTATCGTGGTTATTAATTAATGAGCGGCCGATTAACTCGTTCACGCGTATTTACGGGGCTCTGCTTCATCAGCTGACTCTGGAACAGGTCGGCGTGGTCGCAGAGTCATCGGACGCGACCTCTGGCGTGAAGAACGCTGCTGCTGTCGTAACGATTGATAGTCGAGGCAGAGCGATCTGGTTAGGAAGCAAGGAAGGAAGGAAGAAAATATATTGCATTTATATTCTTACCTCCTTTTTCAGACTTTATATCCTTTTCCCTACTTCCTTCCTCTGTCCTTCATTCCATTTCATTTTCTCCTTCCCTTCATTCCTTCAGATCTTCTTCTGCTCCCTTGCCTCATTACATCCTCCCTTCCTCCTCTCCTCCTTTCCTCCCTCCCTTTCCTAACATCACCTCCTCTCTACATCCTCCCTCCCATCCTCTCTTGCTTCCTTCTATCCACTCTTCTCACTTTTCATTCTGTTCTCACTTCCTCACAATTTTCCCTCCTTTCCCTCCTCACTTCCTTTCCTTTTCCTCACATCCTGCTCTCCATTCCTCTTTACATCCTTCAATGCTCCCTTTGCTGCCCTCTCCTTTTTCCTTCCTTGTAATTTTACTATTTCTTTTGGCTTCCTGACCTCAAATATCCACCCTGTCTTTTATCCTTACATCCTTCTCTCTTTACTTCCTTCCATCCTTCTTCCTTCCCTAACCCCTTTAATCTACCTCACCACCCCTCCGTGCTATCTTGCCATCCTTCCTCACTTTTTGCCATCTAATAAAATGTCTCCTCTTTTCCTGCTTCCTTTCTCCATTCCCTCCTCCCTAGACACTTCCCTCCATCCTTCCTAATTCCTCCCCTATCATCTTTCTTTATTTTCTTGTCTTCTTACATCCTCTCATCAGTTTACACAACACAGGTGTTGAAAGTCTTGCTCAAGGGCAAGTGACAAGTTTAAGGACGCATCGGCTGCAGCGGGAATTGAACCTCCGACCTTCTGAGTATGGGCACAGTCCTTCTAAACACGAGGGTCTGACTTTGCAGTATGTGAGCAGAGGTGAATCAGATCACATAGCTCTTCCTCCTCTGTGTGTGTGTGTGTGTGTGTGTGTGTGTGTGTGTGTGTGTGTGTGTGTGTGTGTGTGTGTGTGTGTGTGTGTGTGTGTGTGTGTGTGTGTGTGTGTGTGTGTGTGTGTGTGTGAGTGAGAAGGGGAAAGAATCTCCATACTGACACACACACATCTACTGTACACATACATACACACACACACACTTTCAGCTGTTCAATTTTATATAATCACCTACACACACACACACACACACACAAACACCTCGACCCTCAGGCGATTAGGAGTTTGTGTGTGTGTGTATAGACAAACTAAATTTTGGTACTGAAGTGGAGCTCACAGTGGTGTATGCCTTGCTCAGTGGCACGTGGGCAGCAGTAGTAGGAACACACTCGGGCTCCCAGACGATCCAGAGATTCAAACTTTGTGGTTTACGAGTCTGTTTCTGGCCCAGTTGTAGCAGAACCATATATATCACACACACAACCACACGCACACACACAACCACAAGCACACGCACACACATGCACACACACAACCACACGCACACACACAGCTAAATGTGGTGTTATTAATAGAAGTGTCAGGGTGACACAGTAATCCCACATGGCGGAGGCATTCCTCCTCTCTGATATCAGCACACACACATTTCAACTCAGCACTTTACAGAGAGAGAGAGATAGCTGTGTGTGTGTGTGTGTGTGTGTGTGTGCGCGTGTGTGCGCGTACTTAAGATACCTTAATTACCTCGCTGGTTTCTTTAACCAGTTAACCAACCAATCAGAACTTTAACTCTGAGGAAGAGCCGAGCTGGTGTGACCTTGTCGGCTCGTTTGAGAAGACAATAAAAACCGTTTCTAGCAGCTTTGAAATAAAAGTCACAGAAAGATGTAATTTGTAGGCTACTTGTAGTTTGCAGACTACGTTTGTATAGTTTATTGCATGTGAAAATGTATCTGCATTGTATTCTCATTTATTCTGCGGTGCCTGGGTATAAAGACTCTGGTAGAGACCTGTCAATCACCGTGTAGCCCCGCCCTAAAGCATCCCCTGCTTTATGGTCTATTTGACTTTAAATGGACCATAATTTACTCGTACTAATTTAGAAATTTCAATAAATTACAAAAAGCCAGAAGATCGCTGTGAAACAAGAAGTCAGTGATGTAGTTACAGCAGTTCCGTGGATATTTTAACCCAAAGGAATATTTTTTTCCTAAAGATAACTAAGTATTTTTGTTGTCTAAACTGAACTCAGTAGTTTCCTGTGAAGATGGTATTTTATTTTGAAAAGACTATGCACGTGATGAGCAGAAATTGACACGTGTTGCTGGTTTTAGGAATTAGTTTCAATTGGACACATTTGAATTGTTCTCATTCCAGCTGGTATTGGTTGTGTTTCACTCTGTCCGGAGACAAAGACGAAGACAATATAAATATATATCTGATAAGACGCCGACAGCAGAAACAGCTGATCAGTCACGTGAGTTAAATGTTCGCTACGTCACAATTAATTCAGAAAAGGCCGTTTCCATAATCCAGTAATAGCATCAACTCGTTTTTAACAAACAGACAAAAAACAGCTAAAGCGAGCGTAAAAACTTTTAGTTTTTTTTGCAATTGAAGAAGTTTTATAAATTCTTCAAAATGCGCATATGAATATGTGAATGTAAACGGGGCTAGTGAAGCCCTTCAGCTGGGGACTGTGATTTCCATCAGACCACACACACACACACACACACACACACACACACACACACTCACACACACACACGCTGTAGTGTATTCATGGGACAGGACTCCTGACGGTTCTTGGGACCGACACAGTGTGTGGCTGCAGGGTTTCTGGCCATAATGTGGATGCTGGCAGAGACTGAAACATGTGACTCAGCGACTCGTCTCCCAGCAGCCTCGGGGAGCAACACATCTGACAGCCAAGTCCTGAGTAACACACACACATCCAAAAACATGACATTCACCCACTCACCCACTCACAAGATACCGACACTGACAGATTATTCTGCTTTATTCAAGAGAACACGAGTTAATTTTTTCTTTCATTGAATATTGAGTACAAAGAAAAGTGTGTTGAAACTGGAGAAAGCTGAGTATTTATCTTTGTTGGTTTTTAGATTTGTTAGATGCTTCATATCACATTTCAAGTACAGTCAATTCAAAGTACTTTACATAAATAAAGAAAAGCATTGGAACGACATTTAAAAACAGGACGCAATGCAAACCAGAATGAAATCAATCAAGATAGAATACATTTAAACTAGATTTAAAAAATGAGATGGAATGAAACGAGATGCAATTGGAATATAGTTATGGAGCAGTAATATCAAATTTCCCCAAATGCAACAAAGGAAATAAAAGGGCATTAGAGAAACAACAACAATCAATCAAAGGCACAGGAGAGTTTGGTTTCAATCAGAAAATGTTTCAGTTGTTGGTCAGAAAAGTGAAGTCAAAGCTTCACGTGTTAAAGCTGCATTCTCTCTGATGTCCACCAGGGGGCGACTCCTCTGGTTGTATAGAAGTCTATGAGAAAATGACTCTACTTCTCTCTTGATTTATTACCTCAGTAAACATTGTAAACATGAGTTTATGGTCTCAATCTCTAGTTTCAAGTCTTCTTCAATACAGCATGATGTTCATTTAGTAAATTATGGTCCATTTAGAGTCAAACAGACCATAAAGCAGGGGATGCTTTAGGGCGGGGCTTACTGTGATTGACAGGTCTCTACCAGAGACGTATACCTGTAGAGTGTCTCTACGTCACTCCTCCTCAGTCCAAATATGGTCACTTCCTGTTCACTAGTTGCAAAAATTCAAGAACCACTTAACGTTACATGATATCCAGATTATTTATGAACATTCATGATTCATTTTTAGATAGATGGGTGAATCGTGTCCCACCACACTGGAACACGTCTCCCCCCCGGTTAAAATGAAGATCGTGGGACGTCTTCATCATCTTTTGCTCTTTAGTCATCGTGAACCACTTTTGTCTTTCATTCCTGGCACCAGTTAAGTCGACCAGTTTGGCCGGACTGTCGGATCTACAGTTCAAAACATGGCAGATTGTGTTCAATGTTCACCACCAAGACGAGAAACGACTCGCGGTTCACGCCTTCTGCACCCGACCATGTGTGCACCGCGGAGACGACCAGTCGTCCTTTGGCATGGAGAGACTATGAATGTGTGTTTGTGTGTGTTTGTTTCTCTAAAAGCTTGACTATCTTTTCTGTCTGTCGGTTTCATTTGTAAACGTGTGGTGGTCATTCGCGCCATCACAACAAATGTTGTCTTTGAATGGAACAGTTCCCGGCTCAGCACTGCTGTGTAGTGTAAGCTCATTACATCTAAGAGTATTATTGTTTGCCATTATGTTAAGCCAGTTAAGCCAGTTAAGCAGCTTTCACTCTGTCCAACTTCTGTGTGTGTATTGGAGTTTTATCCTGCAGGCTGAGCGGCCACATGAAGGGAAAAACGTCTGAGATAATGTGACCATCTGACAGCTACAATACCTCCTCATGTAGCCGGCGTGGTGGAAGAACACAACACCACACGTGTGTTGGTCTTCTTCTCTCTCCACACTAAAGAGGTGTGGATTAAGGATACTGGTGAGGAGATTTCAGATTAGTTGTTGGTGAAAGGGTTAGATGGGATGTGATGGACTGTGATAGACTCTGAATTGTAAGTCGCTTTGGATAAAAGCGTCTGCTAAATGACTGTAATGTAATGTAATGTAATGTAATGGATGAAGGCATGTTCTATGAACGCATTACCTTCCTCCTCCTATCTCAGGCCCGGTCACATCGGTAGTAGGGAGTTCCCTCTTTTTCTAGCAACTTTTTCCAGTTCTCCCTGGGGAACACCGAGGGCTTCCGTCTACACTCCTCGTGCTGCCTGGTGAAATAAGTAACAAGTCATTACCGGAGTGTAAATGGTCGAGAAATGAGAAGTTAATAAGTGCTTTTATTGCTGACACCACAACATTTTTGTCTGTTTAAGATAACCATGTAGAGCTGCTCGAGCTCGAGGGATATTCCACTCTAGTCCTTGTGCACTTTGTCCCCCCCCGAGGAAACATGCATATCAGTGTATCATAATTAACTGAGTGCTAATTCCCTCAGTGTGCTCTATATGGGTTACACTGTGATCCACAGCTGTGATCATTTATTTCAAATTCATATTTTTAATTGCTGCCGCCTCAGTTGGTGGTGTGATTGATGTGTGCCGGCTGCCAGCGATGTTTAATGACAGCAAATCTCAGCAGAGAGCAATTATTCAGCGGCTACTGGTCAACAGTGTCACAGACCCACGTCCCTGTGCTTTTATCTGAACTATAGTTTGGACTAAACGATGGTGAGTCTGTTTTTTTTTTTATTCCTGAATGCTCTTACATAAGACGGAACATTCCTGGTCTTTTTTAAATAAAATCCAAGTGGATTGTTGGGCAGCGCTGCAGGGCTATCTTTGGACTGATGCTTTATTGTGCCAAGTGTACTTTAGTGTTGAAGGAATGCTTCTTTTCTCCGTTACAGGAGAGCTATTTTCGGACTGGGGTCAGCTGGTTCATAGCCTGTCGTGAGAGTCTCTCTTGCTTCTATAACAGCATGAAGCTGACTTGAACTGGAGCAGCTACCGCACCGTGACGTTTCTCCAACAGTTGATTCTGTTTCAGCTTTTCTGCCTCAGGAGGCTGTGTTTTATTTTGGTTCCCCTCTACGGCTTAAACGCACTACTCGCATCTAAATGAATGGGACGGCCGGCGTTTTCTAGGTGGCCGCATACCTTCTCTCCTCATATCTTCTCTCCTCATACCTTCTCTCCTCATACCTTCTCTCCTCATACCTTCTCTCCTCATATCTTCTCTCCTCATACCTTCTCTCCTCATACCTTCTCTCCTCATATCTTCTCTCCTCATACCTTCTCTCCTCATACCTTCTCTCCTCATACCTTCTCTCCTCATATCTTCTCTCCTCATACCTTCTCTCCTCATATCTTCTCTCCTCATATCTTCTCTCCTCATATCTTCTCTCCTCATACCTTCTCTCCTCATACCTTCTCTCCTCATATCTTCTCTCCTCATACCTTCTCTCCTCATACCTTCTCTCCTCATATCTTCTCTCCTCATACCTTCTCTCCTCATACCTTCTCTCCTCATACCTTCTCTCCTCATACCTTCTCTCCTCATACCTTCTCTCCTCATTGGGAACACTTGAAGAAAGACGCTGGCGCTCAGAAAAGGAAGTTCTCCTTTGTTCTTTTTCATCTAACCAAAATACGTAATTTCAACCTTTTTGGAGGCAGATCTTTGACTACAATGTCATGGCTGAAACGAGCTATTGTATTAATTGGATTTGCATCAGTGTGAACGACCCCTCAGACTGGATGAGCATGGTTTAAGCGTGGCAGGGCCTCGTTCACATAAAGAGCCTTCGGAGGCCTCGGTGTCGACTCAGGTAATTGCGTTGGAAAGTGAAGAGGTTACTTTGTGTTTCTCCACATCGTCGCTGAATGAGTCTGAAGGCTCTGGGAGCTGCTCACCGGCTCCCAAATGAGGAATTTGATATTTGGCCTCAATCCTCGGCATCAGAGTTATCGGTGCTTTTGGATATATTTCTTTAAGAGCTGATGATTTCTTCAGCACCTGTGCGTTAAAAAGTGTTTTATTTCAGTCGGCCTTATGAGCGTCTGTTTCATTCAGACCTGGAGTCTGGACTGTTGTGTGGGAGTGTTTTTACCCAGAGTCTGGTGGAAATATGATTTGATGAGTTGTTGCAGAGAGAGAAGTTTAATGCCAGTTGTACCACTCTGAACACCCAGAATCCTGTGCAAACTCAGTACAGCAACTTTCAAAGGAACGAGGGCCTCTCCTCTAACCATGTATCTGGTTCTCTTTGCACAGCTCTAGTTGTGCTCAGTTCTAAGTAGAACGTATTGGTTTGCAGACTTATCTCCACATCTTGCCCACAGTTTACCATCATTCTCCTCTTACATATGATTTCACAAACGATATCACTCGAGGCTGCTTCAGTGACTCGTTTCCCTTGTGAGGAAATTCACATTTCACAGGTCTGTGCTCACACAGCTATGTGGAATCAAACTAAAATAAAAATACATTATAAACTGAGCTATAGGTGTCAGTACAATAGGAGACCCAGGTGCGTGGCTCCTGTTTGCCCTTCTCCTCTTTGAAGAGCCACATGTGGCTCGCTGAGTCTTTCAGCCACTTGTAGGGCTCATGCATGAGAGGGAGGACACGTCTCTGCTTTAGATTGGTGGATTTCTTAAAAGTTCTGACTGAATGCAAACATTACCTCACCCTTTCTAAGTGTCTTTTTGTCTTTTCTTTCTGTGACTGTGTTGTTATTTGTACGTACGTTTGAGATGAACCCCTGCAGAGTTTCTGCACACATCTCTGTATCATCTTGTTCTGCAGTGCGAGTCGTTCCGTACCTCGGCTTGGTCGATACCTCTGATGTCTGATGGAGATTTACGATGCTATCTGGACCACATAGAGAGCTCAGCATTACTTTTTTCACACACTGGACGTCTCATCTTGCAACGAGACTCGTCTTTTGTTAATGTCATCACAAAAAGCGCCATCGCTGCTATCGGCGTTCTGCTTCCTCTCGTCTGCTGAAGCTTTGCCGTTCAGCTTCTTTTTCCCGTCTGCGTCTGTGATTGATGCCCGACGGAGAAGCCAGACGGAGTCCACGCAGACTTCGCTGCTCCGCTGGCTGCTATTGATTCTTTTTCACTTAAGCCATAATGAAGTATTGGTCGGCCTCGGCGAGCGTCAGCAGTGCTTAGCGAGGCAGCAGGTGAGAGGAGCCTCCAGACACTCGACTTAATTACAGCTGGTCCTTGTGCATTCAGCTTCTCCTTGAGCCGCACTGATGGCATCACTGTTTAGTGGAGACCAGAAATAATACTTTTGATTTTTATTCATCACGCCGGGATAGATTCACATGTTTAGTGGTGAAACAAAGAACTCAGATCATTTACAACAATATAAAAATACTCTTTTTTTTGCAGTAAAAGTTCTGCATTCTGAGGTATCATTAGCTAAACATACTTACTGCCTGTGTTCCCTTGAGCAAAGAACCAAACACCTCTCGACCCGCTCCGCCGTTATAGTCATGGAAGGATGCATCCGCTGACGTTTGCAAAAATAGCAAATTTTTCTGGCAAAGTTGTTTTGGCCGAATTCCTTTTGAGCAGATTTCTGAATCTTCAGACAGAAACGTCTCCAGCCAATCAGCACGCAGGTAGTGTACATGCTGGGAGACATATCGGAAATACCCCCCAAGGCCAAATTCACACACACACACACACACACCACACTTGCATATTAGAAACATATGCTTCTGGTGCATTATTTATTACGTGTTGTGAACGACACGTGCCTCCTAACTGTCCCCATGATACATAAACCATATGTTACGTGTGTGTGTGTGTGTGTGTGTGTGTGTGTGTGTGTGTGTGTGTGTGTGTGTGTGTGTGTGTGTGTGTGTGTGTGTGTGTGTGTGTGTGTGTGTGTGTGTGTGTGTGTGTGTGTGTGTGTGTGTGTGTGTGTGTGTGTGTGCGTGCTAAACATTTTGGAGAAATATGTATTTGTTTAATCCAAAATGGCACAGATTTCAATCACGTTTCATGTCAGGAAAACTGAAAAATCACAGATTATTTTTTTAAAGCTTCTCTTGATACAAACTTTCAAATATTTAGGATGATTTTTAAAGATTTCAGGGTTATTTTTTATAATTCTAGAGGACGACGTGGACAGACCTGTTTTACAAGCTTTGTTTTTCTGTTCGCAAAAGAGAAGTCGACGCTCCCCATCTGTGCTCCTCCTCCATCCCTCCTCATCCTCGCCTGTCAGTCACAGCCAGCTTGTTGGTTAGTCAGCCTTCACCTGGTGTGGGGAGACAGACACACGTGCACACACACACACACACACACACACACACACACACACACACACACAACCATCTCTTGGCATGCAAATAGCCTGGGCGGGCCAGCTGTCCCGACAGTGTCACAATCTGCATATTAAACATTGTGAGCCCACCACAGTTTGACATTCTTTTGTTGAAATGAACTACACAGAGGACGTGAAACTAGATATTGAGACCATAAACTCATGTTTACAATGTTTACTGAGGTAATAAATCAAGAGAGAAGTAGAGTCATTTTCTCATAGACTTCTATACAACCAGAGGAGTCGCCCCCTGTTGGTCACTAGAGAGAATGCTTCTCTTTTCTACATATTTTGGGTGACCCATTGGCAGAAATGGAACATGATATTAAGAAGTATGTCTTCTTTTGTGTATAATCATCTAAAAGTAGAGAAATCGTTTTCGCTACCTTTAGGATGAGCCTTTTATATCTTCATACGGAGACGGTCGTCTTTCACGGAGTCTGCCATGTTTCTACCGAACACTGGCTCTAGATGAGACCACTAGCATTTTTGTGTTTTAGCATTTACACACTTGCTACACATCTGCAAACCTCACCGCTAGATGGCGCCAGATCCTTCACACAAAAGCCTTTAAATCCCGACATGCATTCTTGACTACGGCCACTAGGGGGTTCAGTGAGCCACATGAAATGACGCAAACTGCGCATCTTTCTCCAAGTTTAATAACATTTAAGATATTTTAACGTAAACATTTCTATGTTTCATCACTGACAAAAGGAAAGTAACTGTTGGCTCATAAGAGAGAGTTATTCTTTTGGTATTTTGCTCATGCAACAAAGGTTTATGGTCAAACCAGGGACTCTGTAATTACGCGGCGTGCATCTGTGGACCATAAAGCCTCCAGGACGCCACGAGGCCTTCTGTCATTTCTTTTTGATCATTACAGGAACTGCACATGAACTTGTTTGAGCCTGAGGGCTAAATTTAGGATGTCAGACACAAGATCTAAACATCGATGTTCTGGAGAACTCAGGCTTGGCTTCGTGTTTCTAGACGTCTCCTCGTGTTCGAGCCGTCATTCTATCTACACTTGATTTGTAACCCGTCTTTTTGCTTCTTTTCTCTTTTGATGTGTCTGTTGCAAGAATCAAACCTCCATTCCACTTTAAATCCAGAGATGTGTGTTGGTTTACCAGGAGGAGCTGTAGCTGTGAGCAAACTGCCCATAAATGGACACAGTGAAGGCAAAGAGTAGACGGGAGGGGGGGGGGGGGGGGGCAGATAAGAGAGGACAAAAACAAGTGAAAAAGAGGTGTATATAGAGCGCAACAGGAGGCAGGACAAGGTTAAGAAAACGTGGAGAGAAGTTTAAAATAGGGCGAGGAAGGAATGCCAAAGGAAAGGAAAGAGGAGAAGAGAGCGAGTGAGTGAGGAAAAAGTGACCCGTTAGCCAACACAAACACAGGGAACGCCGAAGGAAAGAAACGTCTTTCTTTTAGCAGAAGCATAAGCTCCCCTGACTCTTTGGCAAACACTACCAGCCTGCTGAAACTCTCCTCAAGTGAACTTAACGTCTGTTCTCCTGTCAAAGGTCAACGGGAAAGGCACAAGCCGCGTAGCTGCACGGGTGCTTTTAATTGTCTTAATTGTCTTAATCTGTCCGGGTTAGTTGCACTTGTTCCACATCAGCAACCCCCAGAGAACGGTATCGTATCAGAGTCTTGATTCAGGGTCAGGTGTAGCTAACAAGCTGATATCTGATCAATCATCCGTTCATTAAGGTTATAACTGTCAGTTTTTGTATGATCATGTTGTGGTTTGTGCTGCTGTTGAATAGAGAAGTGTTTTTAAATATTTACATGTACTTTTATTGATTCAAGCGCTTCGTATAAAAATAGCGCAGGCACCCCCCGTCATCAATTTGGGCTCCAGAAGTGTAGTTGTTGGTAAAAAGCATTTAACGTTGTTGCAATGCACGTTACTGTGTTGCATTTCACTGGGATGTTCTTGTAGCTGATTGCTTATTTGAACACGGGACTAAATAACCGATTAATTGAATGCAAACTAAGTTCCTCCATCACTGATCGTGAATGTTTTATGTGTGGGTATATTTTTGTTGCTGACAGATGACAGTTGCCTTAAAGAAGGTGTTCGTGTGCGTGAGTAAAAGGTTTGTGCAACGTGTTGCTAATAAGATGCAGAGACGTTTGTATTTAAGAATGTTTCTGACCGTTTGATGATTCTTGTGATATTTTAAGAAAAGTTACTCTTAATTTTTTGTTTCATTTAAAACACGAGTCAGAGCTGAGGAACGTTGTACACTCAGTTGTTTGGGTACTTGGAGCTTATTAAAGCGGCCGCTACAATGATTCTCACCTTGTTTACGTCCCAGAGTTATAAAATCCTGTCTCATGGTGTTTAATAACTGCTGCAGTGTTTCAGGGTCTGACTTCATCTCAACGGTACCTGAAGAAACACTTCGGTCCGTCTACCAGACTACCTCCGGGTGGTTTGAGCTCGGCAGCTCCGTCTGTTTCTTTGCCCTCTAACTCCACTTGTAGCTGAGAAAAAAAACATCATTTATTATTTATTTCTGTGCGTTGTTGGCAACATTGGGATTCATTCCACTGATTTACTACAGTGTGCCTCAGCTTAATGTCTCTTTAAATATGAAAAAACTGCAGTTCAGCTGAGGTTTTACTGCACTTTTTAAACAACTTATCTGGGTAGCCTGCCAGGATAACGTCCTAGATAGTGTGTGTGTGTGTGTGTGTGTGTGTGTGTGTGTGTGTGTGTGTGTGTGTGTGTGTGTGTGTGTGTGTGTGTGTGTGTGTGTGTGTGTGTGTGTGTGTGTGTGTGTGTGTGTGTGTGTGTGTGTGTGTGTGTGTGCTCATAAATGACTGCACAGGCTGCATCTTTATGTGTGTGTTTGTCCAGTGGGACACGTATTTCTGCTTAGGGGCACTTCCTGCATCACGCGCGCACATGTCAGCCTGTGTGTGTGTGTGTGTGTGTCTCGGGCCAGAAGGGCCCTGTCACCCTGAGCCGAGTGCGAGGTGAAGTGACAGATTTGGATCAGCATGGGTTGGTTTTGGGGGGGGCAGCAGCAGACCAGACCGGCCGCTGCAACTGTGCCACACACTTAATAATGCAGCAGGTCTGATTCACACACCTGAATTATGGAGACGGAGCCGCCGTGTTTCCAGGGAGTGTTTTTGTGGTGACACAGTCTGAGTCTGAGGAGACTTGAGGCCCTTCAGACCGTCTGGAGGTCAGTCGGGGAGAGACGGGGAGCCGGCGGAGACACTCGAACTACGAGCTGCTTCACGAGGAGGTAAACGGAATCATTACGACGACATATCGGTGTGTTGCTGCTGATGTCGCTTTATTGATCAAAACAGAGGGGGGGGGGCTGTTTGTTGTGATGGAACAAATCAGAGCTGCAACAATTTTATTTTTTATTAATCTTCAACCATTTAGATAATCCAGTAATGACTCTCGTGATCTTCTTTAAGGAATAATAAGGAACATCTGCTGAGTTCTGCTTCTCAGATGTGGTGATTTTCTGCTCTTCGTCGTCGTGCAGGTTTGTAAACTGAATGTTTTTGTAGTTTTGGATCGTTTGTCGGACAAAACATTTAAAGACGTCTTCCGGGCATTTGTTGTTTATAGACAAAACAATGAATTGATTGAGGCTCATTGTTGGTGGAAATATGAGTTAGTTGTAGCCTTACTAGAAATAAAGCCAACCCTTTAAGTTGTATCTTAACTGTTAATTAGTGGTTAATAAATGCTTTACTAACGCTTTAAACTTCATCAAGAAGCCATTGATTATGCTGCCAAAGGTTGCCAGGTTGTGTAATGTCCCATCAATGTTATAAATGTTGCCAATCGATCAATAAAGATGTATTGGTTTCTAGTCATCTACCCTGCAGTGTTTAAATATCGTTACAAATATTGATAACTTGTGTTTTTATTCCATCAAGTCTGCAGACTCAAATGGATTTTTCACAACCTTGCAACCCAAAAGTTGTTCTTATTAATGTGTTATAACTGATCTATAAAGCATTAGTAAATGGCTTATTAACTGATAGTAAAACCACTCGTTACAGCTTATAAACCCTTAATAACGGGCGCCCTATCAGAATGTGGTGCTGCTAAAACAGAGCTGACGACCGATAGTTGAAGGCCGATAAAGAATCACTTCCATCATTTTTAACTCTTATTTCTTCGGACTACAAAGTCAGAAATACATTCAATCTGATGCAGTTGGAACAGTTTTAACTCAGCAGTTGAGGCTCTGTAGAAAACACACACACACACACACACACACACACACACACAGGGGCATGCAGCACCTTCAGCCTCACACGCTTTCGACTGCCCTTTCCTCCCTTCACACATTCACAGACTGACAGTCCAAGATAAGAACTCTTAAAGGTCTTGTGAGAGTGTGTGTGTGTGTGTGTGTGTGTGTGTGTGTGTGTGTGTGTGTGTGTGTAGTCCAGACTGATTTATTTCAGCTCACACCTGATTTAAGAAGTGTGTACTTCCTCGCTCCGGCTCAGTGTCACATGGATATTTGGCTCCGTCATTGGAGGTTTTGGCTTGTTTGGATTCTGCAGAGTTCACTCACAGTTTGATGAATTTCATCCAACTTTCTCTGAAACGGCTCCAGACGAACACAGAGAGAAGCTTGTTGTACTCCAAGGACGGATTAGCTTTGTTTTCAAAGAGCTACCTGGGGACACGCAGATGTTTTGGCAATTAGACTTAATTAACATCTGCTTCAAATGAAGCCCGTGGTGCTGGGAGATGGAGCAGGATGCTGCTTTTTAAAACACAAGAAGAAAGATTTAACAGTCACACTCGTGGCTCCTGTCATTTCTCTATTGTGTGCCTCCTCGTCTCCTTTGTCCTCCCTCCTAAAATGCGACTTGGAGAGGAGGCTTGCAGGAGGAGCTATGAATGAGGATGCACATCTGTATCCTTTGCAGGAGTCATGTGAGCCCCGGTGACGTATAACAGAGCAGTGACCACGGACAGATGATGCAGCTGTGCCCCAAGTCTTATTTGATTCATGTCGTCTTAAAGCACAAATGTCTGTTTCCTCGACTCCTCTCTCCTTGCGCCTCTTCCTCGTCTCCTCCGCTTGCGTCTCAGGTGGCTAAGATGTGAGGAGAGGAGGCGAGGATGTGCAAACTTAGAAATTAAATGAGGAAGAGGGTTTTCTGCAATAATAATAATGAAAATTAAAATTGTAACTAAACTGGAAGAACCTTTAGTTGTGAAAGAGGACTTTGGGGGTAGGGGGGGCTGGAGCCTACAGTTAGTTGCTGGTGTGGCCGTCCTCGGTGTGGTCCGGCTGGGCGTGGACAGTATCTGTCAGATATTGAAGGCCGGTCGGAGGAGCAGAGAAAAAGGGGGAATACTCTGGAGATCAAATAGAGGATGAAAGAGGCGGAGGAGGAACACACAGTAGGTCAGGCTGTCAGTGGGTGAACCCCCCCCCCCCCCCCTCCAACAACCTCCCCGCGGAGGTTGTTGGAGCTTAACTTACACTGGTGATGTGTCGTCTCTTCAGGTTATGTCACATGGTTTAAAAAGATGGAGGAAGAAGAAGAGATGTTTTAAAGGGACCCTGTGCAGTTTCTGACCACTAGGGGTGCTGTAGAGTAATGTCGTACGCACACATGCACAAGTTTGTCAAATGAAGACTGGAAACAGAAACAGCTGCTCATCGAGGTGGACGACAGGAGAATATTTGCGTTATCATCATACCACGAGTTCCCCGGTCGGTCTGTCGTCACCTTCCCTTCAGGAGACCACCTGCTGAGAGGGAAACCACGCGGAGGACTCCTCCAGCTACAGTTGTTTATTTCTCCACCCGTCTTTCACCGGAGCTCTCCGTGTTGTTCGTTGCTGTTATGATCGGCAACATGACGACGAGTTACCCGACTATCTGAGCCCTCTGAACCGTAGGTTTATTCTTTATCGTGAAGGTTATTCTTTGCTGTATTCTGTTGCTTTTTACATCCTCACATGGCATTATATTCTTAAAACCGGGATTTAACTCCAAATCATCCTGGATTAAGTTAGAGTTCCATATAGTTTAGGGTTAAATAAGCTTTAAGTCCTTGAAATACAGATACTGTACTGCTCTACTTCCTTCTCTGTGTCACCATCTCAAACTCTAAACTCTGTTTCATACGTATGACCAAGACTATGTACACATACAGCATTCCTTAATGCTTTTGGTCTGGGTTTGTAGAACCTGGTTTAGACTTTAGCTTCCTTAAATTCCAACGACGAGGACTCGTAACGCTGCAGCACACAATGATACTTTAAACAACTTGCTTCGAACTTGGTGGCATAAAAGCATAATAACCAGCTCCATGAAGAAATGGTTTTCCCACTGCACCGACCCCCGACCTCAACCCCAAACACCTTTGGGATGATCTGGGACGCTCGTGGTTTTTTTGATTAATATTCATGCGTCCACGTACTGTTGTCTCTCGTCTGTCGTCCTGCTTCTCCCTCTCCAGCACTTTATCTCTATTGACCTCAGTGCTGCCTTCGCTAATCTCGTCTGGTGTGACGGAGCGCTGTAGCAGCCGGAAGAGGAGGCGTCGACCTCCATGTGATAACTCCTCCACCTCTGCCCCCCCGCTCCTCCTTATCTGGACTAGAATAAGCAGCTGTCGCCCCTTTGGCTTTAAAAACACATACGCTAGGCTAACAGTTTAGCTTGGAGAGACACTTGCAGCTATAGTTCAGTTTTTCAGGGATAAAGAGTTAAAAGAGCATAAAAGCAAAAGTTTATACTTGAGATATATATGTTAGCCCTTCTATGCTACGCTAGCTACTGAAGCTATACTGAATTTCGACAGATGTTGCTTTTGTTTTTTAATGATGAATTTGACTTTTTAATAAAAAAAGCTGACTTTCTAATCTCAATGTTTTATTCATTCATTCATGCACGCTAGCTTGGATGTTTTGTCCTTCCAGACGTCTATCAAGTTGAATAAAATGCAATATTTTCCACACTCGTAAACAAACAAACAACCAGCCACACTTGATGATGAAAGGAATGAAGACATGAAACAAGACCCAGACATCAGATTCCAGTCGTTGATGCTAACAAGGAGCTTCAACCTTCAGGTGGTTTTATGGTGCAGCTGCTAACGGGCGACCTTGACAGGGGGCCGTCGTAAATTGATTTTCTCCGCTCCGCCTCATTCCCTCCTGATGGCGGACGGCTTTAGATGGACAGATTTAGCTGCTAACGGCTAATCCCCCCCCCCCCATCATAATGCAGCAGGTGTATTTCAGCTGAAGGACAAAGACGGTCAAGATATGGGAACCAGAGCTTTATTCTTTAATCGTAAACTAACTTAAGCTCGACTTCTCTCCCTCTAACACTTGCAAGGTCGTTGACCCACCTGGTCAGACTGAAGTAGACCTCATCAGCATAGAGATTTATTCTGCTTAATGACTTCATGATGACCAAACGTGTTTTACAGTTTTGTTCAGTGACTTTTAAAACGAATGATGATGAAAAGCTGATTTAATGTTCCTCTGATCACAGAACTACTTTTCTTTCTTACGTATTATTATATTATCAGCTGGCTGTTGGAGTCACCGTCCTTATTATTCATCATTTCACAATGCTTTTTAAATGACCGACTGCATAATAGATCACGATGCTGTCAGTTGTAACGCTCCTAACGCAGTTTGTTCTGCTGTCTTCAGACTCAGACAGAATATGAGTGATTCTCGCAGAGTGAGCTCCTCATCGTGTGACGGCTGAACGTGAGAGTGTAATCAGAGCTAATGAGGAGGAGCTGAGGGGTATCCGGGGCTGTAGAGCCGTGAGGGCGGATGAGGACAGCCTGTGGAGCCTGAGAGTCATTTTAATTCCTGTCGTGACTCCACAGAATCGTCGTCTGGCTTTCTCTCTCTTTCTGCATCAAAACTGATCACGGAGGAAGCGTCGCTGCTCTGTGCTCGGGGGTCACGCCTCTGATTTGTCTCGGTTGTCGACATGACATATAAAGTGTACAACACGGCTGTCAGATGATATCGGGACGCTTCTGTTATCGCCGTCCGTCTCTCAGAGTCGGCACTAGTCATGCAGGGAGCAGCAGATTATAGATACTAAATTAGAGCTGCTGGTCTTCTTCTAAACATTGTTTGGTCAATTACAAACCGAAATGGTTTCGACAAAACCCCAAAATATTCCTGTGTGCAGACGAGTGAATGTTAAAGTATGTGTTGAAGTTTGCTTCCTGCTGTCTCAACAAGGGAAGAGAGATTATTTTCTGTTATTATTTATGAATGTGGTGGTGCTCCATGATGGTCTGAGAAAGATGTTCTGTATATTTAGACTTTGTATGAATGTGTAGTGACGTGCTGTTATATGCATTAGACAATAATACACATTTAATTCATCCATTCACTCTAAATGTAGACGGATCTCACTGAACACACACACACACAGTAGAATACAGGTCATTAGGGCTGCAAATAACGATTATCTTCTTTATCGATTAATCTGCTAATTATTGTCTCGATTAATCGTTTCAATGTTTTGGTCGATAAAATGGTGAAAGAAATGTCCGTCCCAGTTATTTCAAAGGCAAAGATGACGTCTTTAGATGTCTGGTTCTGTCCAAAGAGGTTCAGTTAACTGTGATATAGAAACAGCACAGTAATGGACAAATAGTTCATCTGTCACACGCGGCAGCTCTCAAGATGACTTTATGCACTTTAGATGTGGCTGATTGTAGCAACACGGTCAGTTGGAGCAGCGAGAACATTTACAGTCTCAGTCACTTTATTCCAGATGAAGTTAAAAGGAGAGTCCAGATGTTTGTGTTCTCTTTGGGTTGACGAACAAAAGACAGTCGGACATAAAAGGACCATGAACTCATCATTTTAACAGAAACCATCTAACAGCCGAACGTCTTCTTGGCCTTTGTGTGATTGCAGCTGTGCTGTGCCTGCTGCTGCGGCTGTTATTTGTAATAAACAGACTCTTCTTTCCCTTTTTACAGTCACAACTCCTCAGCTGTTAATGCGTGAGGTGTCGTCTCTGTAGTTCCTGGTAGAACAGCCACATGTGCTCCATGTAGAAGGACTGAAGGGATTCACAGGTGGAGTGATAACAGCGGCACGGTGTACTGGTGTACCTTTAGCACAGGTCGCTCCACTCCCCTCGAGTCCTGCGACGAACCCTGGACTGGAGCTGCTGACGGAGCTGAACACCGGGGGGGTCAAACCCCCCGGGGTCGAGTTTCAAATATGCTGAGAGGGCAGCGAGCCGCTGTCATTGTGCCAAACATCCTGCTTTTCAAGAACTAGTTGTAAGAGTCGTCTCTGTGCCTCCAGTCTGAAGCAATCAACGGTGTCATGGCAGCAGAAAGACAGCGGGGGTCACTTCCTATCAAAGTCAGAGCAATTCAATCCCAAACATCATCTTCCTCTGAGGAGGATTATCTCTGTAGGTAAAGAGGTCACAACACAGGAGCTTAGTGGTCGAGCCTCAGACGGCCCACAATGCTGGATCAGATGATAATAAAGTAAAGAGAAACATATTGGGAGCAGATGTTGTGCTAGTAAAAGCTGTCACATGTTAGATAATATAATTACTGTTCAATGCTACAACTTCTATCAGTATTATTATTGTAATATCAGAAAGTAGAAAGTATGCAGGAGTACCTCATACGACCACGCTTCAGATCAGCTCTCCCCGTACGACCAAAGACTTTCATCAAGAGGAAATTGTGAAACCAGAGCAGCATGAATCTGATAAGAGAGCAACAAAAGAGCCGCTGTCATAAATCCAACAACGCTAAAAACGTACACTGTCACGGGTGTGTGTGTGTGTGTGTGTGTGTGTGTGTGTGTGTGTGTGTGTGTGTGTGTGTGTGTGTGTGTGTGTGTGTGTGTGTGTGTGTGTGTGTGTGTGTGTGTGTGTGTGTGTGTGTGTTCATGTTCATGTTCATGTGAACAAAATGTTCAGCCGAGTCTAAAACAGGCGCTGGTGGATCTTAATTCGATGCCTGTTGTTGGTCACCGTCTGAACCGCAGGATGTCAAAATAAAGTTTTCACGGTGCTCTCAGTAAAATGAGAGGCCGCTCTGGTTCTCTAATCATCTGTCTCCCTGTGGGATTGTGGGAATTGTAGGCTACTGTTAAAGTCGTTGGAGCAGCATTTTTTACTTTCCCGGTTAAGTGACAGGGAGGAGGACTGAGGTCTGTGTGTGTGTGTGTGTGTGTGTGTGTGTCAGCAGGATGTCTGCGTCCTGACTGGGTCGACTTCTCAGTTCCCTTCTGCCTTTTTTCCAACATCCTGTTATCACACATTTGTAACACACACACACACACAGATACATAAACACACACCTGACATGACATGGAGGCCACACGAGGCCTCACATTATAACCACGGAGTCCAAACAGACGAACACAAACACACTAACGGTATTTACAGTTTGTGTTGGTTCTGTTGGTCCCTGTGGACTAAAGCTGTAGTGTCTCTGAGCACCAGACTCCCTTTAGAAAACCTCTCATGTTACTGCAGCAGGGTCTGACAGTCTGCTCCTCTCAGTCCTGGTTCTGGTTCTCCTGTGCCTCCCTTCCCTCCAGAGGGCCCAGCGATATGGCCTGGGTCTCGGTGGACCGGTCTCTGCTGGAGGATCTGGGTCTGTCCACGGTGGACCGGTCTCTGCTGAGGGAGTTGTAGTTGTAGTACTCGTAGTGGTAGTACTAGTATAGGTAGTATAGCTGTGGTACTAGTACAGGTAGTATAGCTGTGGTACTAGTACAGGTAGTATAGCTGTGGTGCTAGTACTGGTAGTATTGCTGTGGTACTAGTACAGGTAGTATAGCTGTGGTACTAGTACAGGTAGTATAGCTGTGGTGCTAGTACAGGTAGTATTGCTGTGGTACTAGTACAGGTAGTATAGCTGTGGTGCTAGTACAGGTAGTATAGCTGTGGTACTAGTACAGGTAGTATAGCTGTGGTACTAGTACAGGTAGTATAGCTGTGGTGCTAGTACAGGTAGTATAGCTGTGGTACTAGTACAGGTAGTATAGCTGTGGTACTAGTACAGGTAGTATAGCTGTGGTGCTAGTACAGGTAGTATAGCTGTGGTGCTAGTACTGGTAGTATTGCTGTGGTACTAGTACAGGTAGTATAGCTGTGGTGCTAGTACAGGTAGTATAGCTGTGGTGCTAGTACAGGTAGTATTGCTGTGGTACTAGTACAGGTAGTATAGCTGTGGTGCTAGTACAGGTAGTATAGCTGTGGTACTAGTACAGGTAGTATAGCTGTGGTACTAGTACAGGTAGTATAGCTGTGGTGCTAGTACAGGTAGTATAGCTGTGGTACTAGTACAGGTAGTATAGCTGTGGTACTAGTACAGGTAGTATAGCTGTGGTACTAGTACAGGTAGTATAGCTGTGGTGCTAGTACAGGTAGTATAGCTGTGGTACTAGTACAGGTAGTATAGCTGTGGTACTAGTACAGGTAGTATAGCTGTGGTGCTAGTACAGGTAGTATTGCTGTGGTACTAGTACAGGTAGTATAGCTGTGGTACTAGTACAGGTAGTATAGCTGTGGTACTAGTACAGGTAGTATTGCTGTGGTACTAGTACAGGTAGTATAGCTGTGGTACTAGTACAGGTAGTATAGCTGTGGTACTAGTACAGGTAGTATAGCTGTGGTACTAGTACAGGTAGTATAGCTGTGGTACTAGTACAGGTAGTATAGCTGTGGTACTAGTACAGGTAGTATAGCTGTGGTACTAGTACAGGTAGTATAGCTCTGGTACTAGTACAGGTAGTATAGCTGTGGTGCTAGTACAGGTAGTATAGCTGTGGTGCTAGTACAGGTAGTATAGCTGTGGTGCTAGTACAGGTAGTATAGCTGTGGTACTAGTACAGGTAGTATAGCTGTGGTACTAGTACAGGTAGTATAGCTGTGGTGCTAGTACAGGTAGTATAGCTGTGGTGCTAGTACAGGTAGTTTAGCTGTGGTGCTAGTACAGGTAGTATAGCTGTGGTGCTAGTACAGGTAGTATAGCTGTGGTACTAGTACAGGTAGTATAGCTGTGGTGCTAGTACAGGTAGTATAGCTGTGGTGGTAGTACAGGTTGTATAGCTGTGGTGCTAGTACAGGTAGTATAGCTGTGGTGCTAGTACAGGTAGTATAGCTGTGGTGCTAGTACAGGTAGTATAGCTGTGGTGCTAGTACAGGTAGTATAGCTGTGGTGCTAGTATAGGTAGTATAGCTGTGGTGCTAGTACAGGTAGTATAGCTGTGGTGCTAGTACAGGTAGTATAGCTGTGGTGCTAGTACAGGTAGTACCACGGTGGTCATGCCTCTGCTGTTTATATTGTGTTTGTACATTTTGTGTGATTTATCCACCCTGTGTGTGTTTAACATCAACACAGACACTACTCTGGACCGCTGAATGGCTGAATGCTGGTCGTGGTGTGATCGTGTTGTCGTTGTATATAAAGTCTCCACCTGTTGTGTCTCTCTCTCTCTGTCTGTGTGTCTCTGTCTGTCTGTCTGTCTGTCTGTGTGTCTCTCTCTCTCTCTCTCTCTCTCTGTCTGTGTGTCTCTCTCTCTCTCTCTGTCTCTTCTCTTTGCCTCCATCGATTATTATCTTTCTATATAAATAGTATGAAATGAACCAGCTGCTGTGAGGCAAGTTGTTAAGTTGGTGGAGTCACGGTGTGTGTGTGTGTGTGTGTGTGTGTGTGTGTGTGTGTGCTGCCTCCTCTTTCTGCTGCATCACCCTCCTCCTCCCTCTCCAGTGGATTCATTAGTGTTCATTGAATGTTACACTGAATAAAGCAGCGCTTTATCTTAAATAGAAATACCATAAATAATATCTGCCAAACATGTTGCAGAGCCTCCCTCTTTCTCCTCCCCTCTTCTTTATTTCTTCATAATACTCTCCGTCTCTCGGTGCAGCAGAGGCTCATGGGAGCAGAGCCCCCCCCCCCCCCCCCCCCCCCCCGTGGGATAAATCCATTGAAGAAAGAGAAAACAGAAATCTTGACAGATACAGTTTTTATTTCTTTCTGTGTGAGAGAGAGAGAGAGAGAGAGAAAGGGAGAGGGATAGAGGGAGGGAGGGAGGGAGGGTGAGAGAGTGTGCACCATAAAAACACTCAGCAGGGAGTATGTGGGGGGGGGGGGGGGGGGGGGCTCCCAGGCATTTTACTCATGTAGAGAATGTAATGAAATCTGAGCCGCTCGTCTTCCTCCTGCACCCCACACACACACACACACACACACACACACACACACACACACACATGGTGTTCAGAGGAAACCCGGCTCAGAGGACCAAGCTGTGCAGAAATGATGATGATGATTTATAACAATATTGTGTTAAAGTGATGAGGTGGATCTCAGGGACAGAAAGGGTTAAAAAAGGTGAAACATGTTGGTTGGTATTAACTTTACAGATGAATCTCTTTAACACACACCACCTGTTGTCACATGTTTCTGCTGTGAAGTGGAACTTCTTCTGTGTTTCACAGTTTAGTTTGTAAAATTCTGATTCTATTAACACTTCTTATTCTCTTATTAATAAGACCGTTAAAACCGACAAAACATTTGATGCAGTTGAACCAGAGATATCCTTTTTATTAATTCCATTTTTGTTCCTTGTCAAAACCTTTTGCCTACATTACCCACAATGCAACGCAACCACTGATGGTTCAGTCAGAGATTTTAGCGTGTCATGCGAGTAGTGGCTAATGAAGCCTGAACCTTTGTATTGACATAGTTCTCCTTTAAGTTTCCTCTCGTGAATTAAACTGACCCTCTGGGTTTGACCCCCCCACCCCCCCAGGCAGAACCAATCGATCCCTGAGAGTTTGAGTCGAGTGGTGAGATAAGTGATGCTGGCATGTGTCGATGTGGAGAACACTAATGTCAATACTTTGGTTTCAAGGAAATTACGATTAATGACGGTACTCTTTACGTGTTGAAAAGTAGATTAAGTCTCCTTATATTTGACTGGAAGGAAATCTGTACAATTCTCTGTATTAAAAAACTGTTAAGATTAAGTTTTGTAGATATAGATCTAGATATAGGAATACTGAGACAGCGACCTGTCAATCACCGTGTAGCCCCGCCCTAAAGCATCCCCTGCTTTATGGTCTGTTTGACTCTAAATGGACCATAATGTACTAAATGAACATCATGCTGTATTGAAGAAGACTTGAAACTAGAGACTGAGACCATAAACTCATGTTTACAATGTTTACTGAGGTAATAAATCAAGAGAGAAGTAGAGTCATTTTCTCATAGACTTCTATACAACCAGAGGAGTCGCCCCCTGCTGGACACTAGAGAGAATGCAGCTTTAACACACTTCCATTGGATCCATCCGGATTGTCAAACTCGTGGTCTCTTAGTATATTTGGTCTCATATTATCTTCTCTCGGGTTATTTTTCTACATCTTCTCTCTTCAGAGAAAAGCTTTGTTGGTTTTTTTCTCCACGTGGGTTTTTGACATCTTGATGAGCGTCGCCTCTTCTTCTTCTCTTCCCCCGACAGAAGCTCTCGTTCTCGACTCTACTCGCTGTCTGAATTACATCTGAATACTGAGTGTTGGGTTTCGCTGCACGGTTTATAAAATCCCAGTCGGCTCAACGCGCCTCATCTCTGCCTCGTTAACATCCGCCCCGTCAACTGTTGTTGGTTATTTTGACAGCTCCATCTTCTGTGTCCATCTTCATTAGCACATTATTCACTTTGTTCACCCTCACTCACATGAGGCGTTTGTGGAGGTGGGATTGGAAGGAAGAGGAAGAGGAAGAGGAAGGAGGAGGCATTTCCCTTCACACCACCAATCCCCCAAATCATTCAGCTCTACTTTTTTTTCCTTTTTGTTATTTAAACTGAGACGAATGAGGAGCGTAGAGGTGGTGTTGGTGGTTTATGGCTCTTAATGGGCTCATCTAAATGTAAATGAGCGCTGAGGTGTCAGTCTGTCTGTCTGTCAGTCATTTACCGTGAACACATGAGACCATGAGGGGACATTTTGGGTCAGATTCAGAAGGAAATCCAGTTGTTGAGCTCATTTTTGAAGCAAATATGTTCAGTTCTGTTCAAATATGTTGAACTTCTTCTGACGTATAAACCAAACGGAGCAACATAAGCAGAAGATCAAACACAAAGATCCTCTTTCAGGGGAAACCTGTGATGTTTGGTCTTTATTTAACTTAATTAGTTTCATCGTTGATTCATCTGTTGGTCTATTTTCTTGATTAACCGTCCGGGATGTTAAATATTCCCAAAGCTCAATGAAATGTATTCGAACTACGTTTTTGCAGAACAACCGTCTAAAACCCAAATATATTTACTTTACTGTCGTAGAGAATAAGAACACCAGCAAATATCTCATTTAAGTGACTGAATTCAGGCACATTTTTAATCAATAAATATATAAATATATATATATATATATATATATATAAACCAATTCAAAAGCATAATTGAATGTGATGAATCTGCAGTCAGCTGCTCTGTTAGCAGGTCAAACAGGGATTTGGTTTGTTGGTATCCACCCACCACTGCACATACAACCACCCATGGTCTCAACGTGTGTGTGTGTGTGTGTGTGTGTCAGTGGGCTGGGGGCATTAGCCATATTAGCCATGTAAGATACACACATGTGGCCGGCACAGATGCTGTGGAAACTCAATCTGTACAGTTGGAACGATTGAGGTCACCAGAGGGGTGTGTGTGTGTGTGTGTGTGTGTGTGTGTGTGTCAGAGACCTGCTGGTCTGACGAAGGCTTAGTTAAGGCTTCTGGTCTCCTGCCTGTGGCCAGGATCCAGTCTGAGGATGACGTCCAGCTTCAGTTCATGTTTTGTTTGCAGAATCACAAAAAGCCACAAAGAGATTTATTTTGTTCTGTAACTCCTTAAAAATTCAAACTATTTGAAAATATTTCTTCTATTCTTGATATTTAACACTAAATTACACAGAATAAAGACAAACAGTGTGCAGTGAGTTGTCGTCTCCAAAAATAAGACAAAACGATGAAAAATGTTTGATTTGCTGATGAAAACAAAATGTGAACATCAGTAAAACACAGATTTAGGTTTAAACGTTTATTTATTTTTTGCTTTTATTTGCCAGTAGAGATAAATAAGAGAGCAGAGAGGGTGATGTGCAACGTCCAGCCAGAATCAAACCAGCGGTTGTGGTTTCATGCTTTACGTCTCTCCAGGCACGAACCCCAAAAATAGGATTTTTCCGTACGTGCGTCCATTCTTGTGGAGCGATGTCTCGGGAACACCTGGAGGACATCTCCTCAGAATTTGGCACAAACGTCCACTTGAACTCAGAAACGTGTACGTTGTAAACTGCAGCTTGTTGGCGGAGGCAAACAACCACAAGGTGATAATTCTAGTTTTATGTTTATTTCATTTTTAAAGAAGACGCAAAACTTCTCAAATATTGTCGACACTCATAAGCAATAACTTTGACTGAATAAAAAAAAGTGTAAAATTGGTAAAATGTGGTTTCATGTTTCAGTCCAAAGACGCTTTGCGGTCGGACATCCAGCTCTCATATTGAGACGTTCGGCTTCTTTCTGTTCCAGAGGACAGTTCGTGGAATCAACCCTGCGACCTTTTTGCTTTTGCAAGATCTCATTATTCAATGGTATTCACCATCAGCTCGCCCTGCTGGCCAACCGTCAGACACCGGAGCTGCTGCTTCACACACCGGTCCTGTGGTCACTTCAGGCGGTTTTAGCTCGTTTAACGCCCTCAGATTTCACATTTCCGCCGCCACAAATCTGCCCTGAGCTGAAGGAAATGAGTGTTTTTCTTTCATACCTTCAGCATTAGGAGGGATACTCAGAAGGTTGAGTTTTAGAGGTGAAATGTGTGGGAGTCAGAGGGACTCAATGCCATCGTGATTTGTGTTTATGGAGGATTGCATTTTGAGAGAAATAGAAGAAAATCTTCCACCCCAGACGTGAAATGATGGAGCACTCGGCCATCACTCATTATGTTGTGGTGAGGAGTGGAAAAGAAAGTCCACATGTTTGTTCTCCAGAAAGCTCTTTGGAAGGTCAGTGTGACTCCTCAGCCGTCTGGTTACGCAACACAAACTGTCTCAAAAGTGACGTGAAAAGACGTCCAACGTGTCCTTCAGTTAAACATCTGCACACTTTGCTTTCTTCTTTTCCGGACGTCGATAATATGAATGTTTGCAGCCGTGTTTGATTTGAGCCGAGGCCTGAAGTGTGAATAGTGACGCATCAACACCATAAGGGAAGTTCTGTGTTCCTGCACTGCTTCATGGGTGGATTATGACACATTGGGCTCCTGGACACAGACCTGTCAGAGACCACATGTCCCCCATAGGAGAGAGACTCACAGACGTGTTGTCATTCTGTGTCTCTTTGTAGTTGTGTGTGTCTCTTTGTAGTTGTGTGTGTCTCTTTGTAGTTGTTTGTGTCTCTCTGTAGTTGTGTGTGTCTCTCTGTAGTTGTGTGTGTCTCTCTGTAGTTGTGTGTGTCTCTCTGTAGTTGTGTGTGTCTCTTTGTAGTGGCTTTGTGTCTCTCTGTAGTTGTTTGTGTCTTTTTGTAGTCGTTTGTGTCTCTCTGTAGTTGTGTGTGTCTCTCTGTAGTTGTGTGTGTCTCTCTGTAGTTGTGTGTGTCTCTCTGTAGTTGTGTGTGTCTCTCTGTAGTTGTGTGTGTCTCTCTGTAGTTGTGTGTGTCTCTTTGTAGTGGCTTTGTGTCTCTCTGTAGTTGTTTGTGTCTCTTTGTAGTCATTTTATGTTTCTTTGTGTACCTCTACCTGGTTGGTACGCATCTCTTTCAGTGACATTTTGTAGGCGATGGTCTGCCCCCCCCGTGCCCAGTTGGCCCGTTCAGTGATTGATCCATGTGTCTTTTAGCGACAGTCGTGTGAGAGCCGAGAAGTGTTTTCTTGGAGAGAGAGAGAGAGAGAGAGAGAGAGAGAGAGAGAGAGAGAGAGAGAGAGAGAGAGAGAGAGAGAGAGAGAGAGAGAGAGAGAGAGAGAGAGAGAGAGAGAGAGAGAGAGAGAGAGAGAGAGAGAGAGAGAGAGAGAGAGAGAGAGAGAGAGAGAGAGAGAGAGAGAGAGAGAGAGAGAGAGAGAGAGAGAGAGAGAGAGAGAGAGAGAGAGAGAACGGCCTCTCAGATTAAAACCACATTGTTTTAGCAGCACACGCTGGTATTTCCTCTCGGTCGGGCTGCTGGGTGGAGCACATGGAAGCTCCTCTGCTGCTCCCACCGAGCCAGGACAGAGACGGGTGTTTCAGAGGGAGAAGTCGTCGCCGGTGTCCGTCGGTCCTGGAGGGTTGAAAGGGCGCACTGGTTTCTGGCAACTTCAAGCTCGTAAGGAGCGCTTAAAAAGCTCACCAGTCACAGTTTGTGGCGATGCATCAACACTGCAACTGAAACCTTTAACCTTTAACCTTGTCAGGTAAAGAATTAACTGATTTCTGTGATTTCAAGACATCTTGAATCTACATCAAGGTTTGAACTGATTCTATACGACCACATTTCAGCTGCAGTGGTTTGCAGTTGAGGAATATGTATAGTGAGAGAAGCACTCAATACGCTTTCATTTGCTGATGCAATGGAGGATGTTTGTCTTTTGTTTTATTGGAGAGGAAAAAGAAAGACGTAACAAAAATAGTTAATAATATCTCAACCTAGGACAGTGCAGTAACATCAACGGGCCACATCATCCTGTATTTTACCAACTGTTTTTATTTTCACCCAAAATCCAACACTACCTCTGGTGCCAGAAGGTTCCAGGTTTACAGCTAGTTTCCATTTCTAAATGTTCTAAATGAAGCATGAATGCAAAAACAAATCCCGCCTCTGGCAGCTCAAATAGACGAGTGACAGGTTCACACAGTTCACATGAATACCCAGAATGCCTTGTGGCAGTGAGCAGCATGGCGTTGGCCTCGACACCGTAGAAGTCGGTCCTATCTGGGATCTGGGTGTGAAAGGCTAATACTGATGGTTTTACACAGCCTCTGGATTATGTACTCATCTGTGTGTGTATTTGTATATAATCTGCTGGGATTAAATACACTCTCGTCAAGCCGCAGCCGAAGCAGACAGTAAAAATCAAAAACAGCGATATAATCGAGTAGATCTCCTCACGAGCTCAGTTTTCTAACCATTAGCACAAACCCTCGGAGCTGAAGGGCTCATGAGCGCTTTGACCTGAGCTTTATTTATCCAGGGGAAGCTAACTGAGCACACATGTTTCTCTCTGCAGCAACGCCCTGCTTCATAATGCTCACATTTACACCACACCGTTCTCCACTGGAGCGTCTGGGGTTCTGTTTATTGTTAGAAGACTCCATGAAGGGACGGGAGCTGCTGAGAGTCTCAATAGTCTCTTTTCCCCGCACAAATTTTTCTGACCAGGTCTAGATATCTGAACTTATAAACTTTGGTTTCCCCCCAAACACGTGTTGCTGGAATCAGTGGAACTTGCTTTTTTCCTCTGATGTCCGATCGGAAAACCCGATCTTTCCCCGTAATCACAAGATTTGGACATTTTCTTGGGTATCCAAAGTAATTTAACTCAACGGTTACGCTGAGAGCAGGGACTAATAGCGGCTAATGCAGCAAGACTTTTCATGGTGCAGATTAGCCAAAATGTAAATATTATTGCTTATAACAATATGTTAATTTCAATACTTTCACTTTTTCAATAGCTTACATTTAATAAAAAGAAGAAACGGTCCGTCACCCAGGAGGCTGCTGTGGACGAGAAGACAACGTTGATTTATTTGTCACGTTACTTCCGTGCTTAATTAACCCAAACCACGATCTTTTACTAAACCTAACCAAGTAGTTTTGTTACCTTGATGTAACTAAGTAGTTTCCTGTGGAGACGGAGGTTTATTTTGAAAAGTAGTCAAGTAACGAGCAAGTATTGCTAGACTTTTCTTAAAAAAAAAAAGAAGAAAGATATCGTACAAATAGTTGTATTTGGATTTGTGGCAATGTGACATGAAATGCATCCATGATATTTGAATCATCTGCCGTCCTTTTCAATACTTTCCCTGTCAGTAGCTCACATTGTCTTTGTCAGGTTAGACATGACGGCACGGACGACTTGTAGAAAGCTACCGGTGGTAGCACCTCACGATCGTCTCAGGAATTCGGTTTTGTCATCAATGCTAGTGCCGTTAGCGACGGTTGTAACATGTGGAAGTGAGATGGAAATAAACGCTGCATGTTTGAGGAGAAAAGGAAAACAAACAAACGTATCAACTCCTCAGATAAATTGATCAGTATCATCTGCAAACAGGTGAATTCGAGGAACTTAATGTTAAACGTGCGACCCTCAATCGAGACTTTAACAACCCCGGCTCTACTCTCTCCTTCAGCTATTCTTACTGGTGTATGTGGTATGTTGATAACTTCATCCCACACAGGCTAAAACCCAAGCAATGTCAGACGCGTGTAGTGTAAAACATTTAGTTTCAGGAGTTAATATTACTTCTGAGTAGCTGAACTTTCCTAAACAAATCACGAGGTATAAAGGGAGTGAAGATACAGCCACGGGTTCAACAAGCTCATCCTTAATCCTGTCGCCTCTGTTTTCCACCGAGACAAAACATAAACTCCTGCATCGTATAGAGGAGAGTTATTGTAGCTGCTGCACTGCACCTCCCTGTGCCGCGTTGTACATTTCCTGGCTAACACAGCTGCTCTGTTTCCCCCCCCTGAGATCACAGTCAGCTACACCGAGAGCCAAAGTCTGGGTCAACACTTCCTCCTCTTCCTCCTTTTCTCCAGATTGCAGCTGGCGGATGTAATTGAATTAAGGAGGAAGCTTTGTGTTTTGGCTGTGGACGCAGCATATGATGGACGTGATGTGTGCACATAGGAACGCAAACCTGTTAATAGTTTTTATTCATGCTGCAAAATGATTTTCTAACATGCATGTTGTTGTTCAGCCTCATGAAGAAGTCATGAAGTATTATATATTTATACATACACATCTGGGAGCTCCCTGGTGCAACAGCTGTCTGACAGCCAACTTAACAAGTCTCAGGAGGTCAAGTGTTTTTAGGGAGTGGAGAGGGTTTCTCTCTCACTTCCACTGTTGTCAGTCTTTTACCTGCAGGCCAAACACACGATGTCCCACCTAGAGACATCACTCGGGTCGCTTTGATTTAAAGTCAGTTTTATTTTTCGACCCTGCAAATAAGTGTAGTTTCTGTTTTGTCAGTTTAAAATGATACTTTGCTGAAAAACGTTTGTAGAAACACGTTCCTGCTTGTTCTACTCGTTATCATACAACGTAACGTCCATGTACCGCGTCACGTGATAACAGGTGACCACTTATTAAGGCGTTTGTTTAGGTCAGATGGTGGGCACACGATTAAATTACAAAAATATACATTTTTTACGTTTTTTGAAACCAGTCTGATTTCCTGGCAGATATGAACGGCTACACAAAGCGACTCAGACCCGACCTCTTCAGCTCTGATTGCGTTGACCCGTGGGGCAGCATCATATTCCTTTTAAATGATCGCACATGGTGCATTTTGGGAAGTGTGCGGCTATTTTGAGTCTGTGTGGTCACTCCTGTGGGTTTCCTCCTAAGTAGCTTTTAGCAGCGGTTTTGATAAGACTTCGACACACACACACACACACACACACACACACACACACACACACACACACACACACACTCTCACTCTCACTCTCACTCTCTCTCTCTCTCTCTCTGTTAAACCCGCCGGTCTTACAGGGCATTAAACCCCCATTTTCATTGGCTCCAGAGCAGCTTGTTGTTTGGAGGCGTGTGAGACGCGCCGGGTCTCCCCTGATAACGCAGCACTTTGGAGGTTATCGACTGGCGGAGGTTTCTGCTCTGAAGTGATCTCTATCGGATCTTCTCCGTGATGGGGAGCACACTTTGCTCTCGTGCCAGCTGCTATCGGGTTGTATCTTTAATCTTTAGGAGCTGTTGGGAGGGTTCTCCCTCTTTACTGCAGTTGGCTGATGGAATTGGAGATTATTTGTCATCGTTTAGGCTTAAAGGAAATAAAGGGGGAGTGGAGGACCACGCAGGTTAGGAGGTCTTTTATCCGGATTTCACTTTTGCCGCCCGCTTTTATTCGGCCAACATCTCAACTGTGTGAGAAACTGGGTTCTTGCAGCTTCAGAGCTCTGACCTTCCTGTGCAAGAGAAGGTTGGGTGACCAATAACGTATCAACAGTTTTACACTTTGTTACAAAGAATTTAACAGTTCAAACAGGTGTGCAAACACAGTGCAATAGTATGAAAGACAAACAATATGGCTACATTATATACTATATACCTGGACCTCATGAGGAACTCCAGATGGTCACCTGATTTTCTGCTTTTCTAATTGTAGTTTTTAAGAAAACTACAATTTGTTTTAGATCCCTGAAAGAGACATTTTATTGTAGTTGACCCACATGCCTCCATAGGAGGTCAAAGGTCAAGGGAAGAGTTTTGGTTTTGCTGCTCTGTCGTTATTTCTCCGTTGTGTCAGTTTTATGAGAGACAGCTGTGAAACAAGAGAGAGATGTTTGTTTGTATGGAATCTTTAACTGTCACCGTTTCAGCCCTCAAGGTAAACATCGTGTGTGTGTGTGTGTGTGTGTGTGTGTGTGTGTGTGTGTGTGTGTGTGTGTGTGTGTGTGTGTGTGTGTGTGTGTGTGTGTGTGTGTGTGTGTGTGTGTGTGTGTGTGTGTGTGTGTGTGTGTGTGTGTGTGTGTTGGCACAGATGAACTGCAGCAGTATTGAGTATCAAAGGTTATTTCGTTCTATTTTGAGAAACTTCTTCCGTAGGCAAATTTCTACCGGCTGTAGGATCCGGTCTGTTGGACGGACACACACACATAATATTATATACGGTTGAAAAGGTTGATGAATGACCTCCAATCAGGTAAATCTAAATGTAAACAGTGTGGTTGTGGAGGAACAAAGATTCACTTTAGTGAGAGGAAATCGTCTTATTTTGAAAGGACAGGATTTT
This sequence comes from Anarhichas minor, assembly GCF_050575085.1. Taxonomy (NCBI): domain Eukaryota; kingdom Metazoa; phylum Chordata; class Actinopteri; order Perciformes; family Anarhichadidae; genus Anarhichas; species Anarhichas minor. The sequence goes on along the minus strand of NW_027466470.1, from coordinate 1,654,264 downwards.
GTTCTTCACCTACAGACCGACATTAGTTTAACTTTTTTATGGTGAAGTTCTTAATATTTCAGTAGATATTAATGAATACGTTTGAGATTATCACAATATTGATTTCATCCACACTGCCCCCCCCCCCTTCTGTTGGCAGCTATCCCCGTGGTAACAACTAAAAGATGGGAGGTACACATCCCGAAGGGGCTTGTGTGTGTGTGTGTGTGTGTGTGTGTGTGTCCTCTCACCTCACTGTGAAGTCAGCGACAAACAAACCAAATTGTTTGTTTTGCTGATGTCATCGGGAAGGGTGTTTGGGCAGGCAGCTTGGGCCGTACCAACTGAGGAGAGATGGGGGGGGGGTTGTTTATGGTGTCTCTCACACACACACACACACACACACACACACACACAACTGGGGGGAGAAGTAGTTCCTTCCAGACTAAAAGAGGAGAGTAAATAGTGAAATATTTGCCAACCAATCCTGTGCGTGCGTGTGTGTGTGTGTGTGTGTGTGTGTGTGTGTGTGTGTGTGTGTTATCAACAAAGGCAGCATCAGTAGCTAAATGTCAGCAGACACCTTCAGCCCTTTTGTCTGCTCAGAGGAGGATGACCTGCTCCTCTTTGAAACTAATAAGCTGCTTGTCTTTTGTGTGTGTGTGTGTGTGTGTGTGTGCACACTAATAGAAAGTGTGTGTGTGTGTGTGGGGGGGGGGGAAACAATCAACCAGTGTTTTCACACACTGAGTGGCGGTGGGAACCACAGACGAGGACGGAGGCTCATCTGAGAGAAGCATGAAGCCGAGCTCCTCAGGTTTTTGTCCGCGTGATGCTCGGTGAGTACGTTTTCGTGTGTGTGTGTGTGTGTGTGAGCGTGTGTGTGTGAGAGAGAGTGAGCTGGTTATCTGGATCTAATTAGCTTAATTAGAGAAATGCTTCATTTGTTTTCGCTTCACTGTGTTTGTTTTTTCTCACTGATGGACTGAAGGAATACATGAGTCTGAATATCACATCTTAACTTTGTATTACGTCATCGTTAGCATTGATGCTAACTAGTGAAAATATCATGAGCGCCATGACTCACTAAACCTAGTATCATTGGTATAGTGGTAGTAGTACCGTGTGTAGTATTTAATTGTCTGTGTACTTTTGATGCTGTAACTCTCTCGTTAGATTGAAGTGAAGTGGTTCATACGACACATTTAACATATTATGAGCTCATTACATGATGAAATATTGAATATTATTATCACTGCTTCGGGTTTAACAAAGATTATCGGCACTGCAAGTTTATTTAAACAGCAGCGAGTCAATTCAAAGCACTTTCTATGAAAAGACAAAAACATTCTAAAAGTTTAACGTAAATACAATTTAAAACTCATTCAAGAGCAACAGAAACAAGCTGAACTACAGTGAACCAGTGCAGTGAAGATAAGAAGTAAAGGCAGGAGGAAGCTTCATGCACCGTGTGAAGCACATCACACGCAGAGACGGTTAAACATCAAATGTTTTAAAGATGATGAAGAAACTGAAAACCGCTCAACGCAAAGTTGACAAACGAGCTCGATGTGCCTGCATGTGAGGAGGGGAGCTAAAGTCCTGACTCAGCATGTTGTCACTGCAAACACCTGCTGCCTCGTGTGTGTGCGTGTGTGTGTGTGTGTGCGTGTGCGTGTGTGTGTGGTTTGCGGTTTGCTTCCTCTCCCCATTTTCTTATTTATGACAATATGTCACTAATTAATAGAACATATATTTTTTGCTATTTACAACATTTAATGAAAAACACCAAAATCTATCAAATGCTTTCAGCGTGTTTTTGGTCTTTTAACAACAACGTTTTACATCTTTAACCTGAATAAATATCCTCGATATTGTTTTATTCATATAACTTGTAGCAGCATGAATGTAGCGGACAAATCACTAAAATATGATGATGATGATAATTATGAGAACAGCGTGACGTGTTTGCAAAATTACAGGTTCTTAATTTATAAAAAGTCAGTTTGAGACAATTAAGAGCCTCAATCTCACAGAACAGAACCACGTTCCCCATGAGCCCCTTTTATTTATTTATTGTTACGTTTTTATTGTTTTCTCTTCATTAATACACAATCTTCTCCACTTCAGCCTATTTGAGAAGCGTCAATCAAACGGCATCTTTTATATCTGGTGTTCCCTTCAGACATGACATCACTACTTCACTAAACGATCATCTCCCAGTAAAAAACATTACAAAGCACTTTATGCTAGTTTATGTTGTTGTTGTTGGCGCTGTAATATCATGAGAACTATTTATATTTTATATGAATCTCATCTCGAGACGGGCAGATTGTGGTTGCAAGTGATGCACAATTCAATCTTTGTCTTTTGTCCTCATTCCAGACAGACAGACAGACAGACAGACGTGTGATGGTGTGGTCCAGAGTCACATGACAGAAACCTCTTTTCCTTTGTCACTATCTGTCTCTCTCTCTGTCTCTCTGTGTGGAAACAATAAAATCAACTCTGTTTCCTTTTTAGGTGTTGAATAGATGCAACACTTATCTCTCTCTCTACCTTTTTATTAATGTCACTCTCTCCTCTGTTCTGACTTCTCTTTCCTTATCATTCTCACTCTTTTCTTCATATCTCTCTCTCTCTCTCTCTCTCTCTCTCTTACTGTATATGGTCATGGAGGCTCTGCTCAGCTGTTTCTGTATGAACAGACTGGAGCTGATTCGTGCTCTGACGCATTAATCGGCTGCAGCCTCATCTCTCCTGCTCCAGTCTTTCTGCAGAGAGGTCTGACTCTGTCGGTGTTCTGAAGCCTCGAGTTCAGCATTTTGGCCGACGGCATGTACGTCTCTGGTAGAGACCTGTCAATCACCGTAGCCCCGCCCTAAAGCATCCCCTGCTTTATGGTCTGTTTGACTCTAAATGGACCATAAGTTACTAAATGAACATCATGCTGTATTGAAGAAGACTTGAAACTAGAGATTGAGACCATAAACTCATGTTTACAATGTTTACTGAGGTAATAAATCAAGAGAGAAGTAGAGTCATTTTCTCATAGACTTCTATACAACCAGAGGTTCTGGTTGCCGTCTAGTTAAAACACGAAAAAGGTGACATGTAATAAAAGTTTACATTTCTCAGCAACAGCATTTCAAATAGCAAGTTTTTATCTCCTGTCCGGGTCAAACTGACAATAGTTGTAACTTTTTATGTCTGATTCAGAGAGTTTGACGTCAGAGGTTTCATCTCAGCCTCTCGCTAAACTGCTGTGATATATAACACGTTGGTCAGGCGCCGTGTGTGTGTGTGTGTGTGTGTGTGTGTGTGTGTGTGTGTGTGTGTGTGTGTGTGTGTGTGTGTGTGTGTGTGTGTGTGTGTGTGTGTGTGTGTGTGTGTGTGTGTGTGTGTGTGTGTGTGTGTGTGTGTGTGGAAACCTCCTCACACTTACACCTACACTCTCTGACCAGTGTTCTAACAGCTCGTGGCACCAAAAGAAGCAGACGGTGGAGGAATATTAGTCATCCTCCCTTTCCTCTGCCTCTATTTAAAGATCTTCATCCCTCCATCCTCATCCTGTCCACGGTCTCAGAATGAAGACGGACGTTTCGTTGCTTCTTTACAAACCGGAAGTTTAGTAGTTTGTTCTATCAGTAACAACAACACTGTACTGAGAAAAGTGTGTCAATAAACTTTATACTTCCTGCTTTCGTCGGATATCTACAGGTGCTACGAGTGCTGGAGGAAAGCAGCCCGGGGTTAGCCTCCCTGCTAGCCGCGCGGCTACATCGTTAAACCATGTTTCCTTCTCAAAGAAAGTGTGGACGAATGAAGTGCTTTATGTAGAGCTCATTAATATTCATGTATCTTGTAGTATTCGTACCATGTAGCTTCTAACCGTCTCACTGAACAGCTCGCTGACTGTGACTTTCATTTTCATTTCCTCTTTCCCAATAATGTCACGATAAAGTCAAGAAGACGAGTGTGTGTCACTTTAAGAAGTTGTTATGTTGAGGACAAGGTCAGACCTCCCTCCCTTCATCCCTCCGTGTCTCCTCTTCCTCTCTGCAGGACGGTTAGCTCCCCTACCAGAGATGCTAATTATCTCCATGTGCCTCGCCTTCACGCTACCAGAAACACACACACACACACACACACACGTGCGCGTGTCACCGATGACGTCCGTGCCCACAGTCGGGTGTCTTTATCCGAGCCGTTAGTCACATGAACGTGTGTTTAAGAAGGATTTGTCAAGTTCCGTGTTCGACAAATCCGCTTCAGGTTTAGCGTCACTGAGGCCTGTTCCACTCTGATTTACTCTGAATCGTCTTTTCTTAATTTATTTTCACTGAGTCATCCTGTAGCGTCAGATACAGTTGTGACAACTCTTCTGTCTGTGTGTGAAAGCACATGTAGTGTGTGTGAGTGTTTGAGAAGGAATATTTAATTATTTTATGAAGGAATATTTGGCATTTTTTGAGAGATGTGCGTTTAATTGGTTTTCTTTAAAAACAAAGTACTCCTGCGACACACGCGTCTAATTATCAGACAATATACAAATAAAAAAAACACAGTTACACAAAACAACGTGGAACATGGGCTGTTAAATATAATGAAACAACACAAACTGTAAATCACATGTTGTACCTGACACGGGGTGAGATGTTTACGTAGTATAGTCTGTCTTGGCCTCCGTGTTGTTGTACTGTATAGTGCATGTATTGAATATGTCCGTTCCAAACAATGTGATTGGTTGATGAATTTGTTCGTCGTGCGAAAGCTCAGAAAAAAATTGACTTTGATCCGGAAAAAGTTCGGAAGAAAATATTGAGGGCTTTTAAGGAAGCTGCATCGTTTACACTGATGCTGTTTTAGTTTGTTCATCCGTCTTCTTTACGGTATTCTTTCTGTCTTCTTTCTGTCTTCTTTCTCTTTCTTCTACACCCCTCACCCACTCTGTCTCCCTTACATCTCTTAACTTCCTCTTCCTGTTACGTCGTCTCCTCTTCCTCATCCTCTACTCTCATAGCATCTCCTCCTCTTCCTCATCCTCTATTCTCATAGCATCTCCTCCTCTTCCTCATCCTCTATTCTCATAGCATCTCCTCCTCTTCCTCATCCTCTATTCTCATAGCATCTCCTCCTCTTCCTCATCCTCTACTCTCATAGCATCTCCTCCTCTTCCTCATCCTCTACTCTCATAGCATCTCCTCCTCTTCCTCCTCTCGACCCAGACGAGCATCCAGTACTCTCATGGTGCTTATTCCTTGTTGACAGGACCGCCCTCTCTCACATTACCAGTTTGATTGACGTCTCTTAATCTGCACTGAGAGCTCCATCCCACCACTCAGCACTTTACAAACTGCATTACCCACGTCTCCTCTCTCTCTCTCTCACTGTCTCTCACTCTCACTCTCACTCTGTCTCGCTCTCTCTCTCTGTCTCTCTCCCTCACTCTCACTCTCTCTCTCTCTCGCACTCTCTCTCTCTCGCACTCTCTCTCTCTCTCTCCCTCTGTCTCTCTCTCTCTTTCTGTCTCTCTCTCTCTCTCCCTCTGTCTCCCTCTGTCTCTCTCTCTCTCTCTTGTCTGCTTTCACACCATTATCTTTTTTTTTTTAAATGTGTCTTTCGATTTCCCTAAAGAATTTCTCTCAGCTCTTAAACTCCAATTCCCATGATGCTCCTGTCTTTTGCTTTCCGCTCTCCTCTTAAGCGGTTCCCTTATTCCACCAAGAAAGTGTTTTTTTATTTTTTATTCACTCATTCTACAAGTCGGGTGGAGTTAAACACAATCCTGACACCGTCGATTTAAAACAAGCACTCTGCTGACTTTTCTTTTCTTCTAAAACCTTCTTTGTGAATGTGACTCCGCCCGCCCGGCGTTCCCCAGAAAACACAACACAACAGCGCCAACACTCCTCTGTGAGGGAGCTATTGGAATCAGATGTGCTGCGTGGAAATCTGCTGATGGTGCCTTTAGGTGCGCTTGATTTATTGCCTCACAGGTCGATCAGCAGGTTTTGAGGCGGTTAGTCGCAGCGTGGTGAAAGGTGAATTAAGTGCATCTGCAGAACTTTGAGGTTCAAATGTATGCACACACACACACACACACAGACACACACAGACACACGTCCAAACTGCACCATCTGGTCCCGGTTGAGTGGAGAGAATGACGAAGCGTAACGTGATCAGCTTCTTGTTGCAGCTTTTTATGGAATATTTATTTCTCTGTCATTTGCTTCTTCTTCATATATTTATATAATTCGTAGCCTTAGATATTTGTATTTTCCGAGCGTTAGTATCTTTGAAACAAAGTCCCGAGGGGTTAGAAGAGCCCTGGGGCAGCAGCTTTTTCACTCATCAAAGAATATGCAAAGTAAATGTGTCTCTGTGTTTGTCTCTGGCAGGTGATATCACACAGAAGGGCTATGAGAAGAAGAGATCCAAGCTGATCGGAGCCTTCTTCCCACAAGCACCAGGTAACACTTTACCTTTTTAACGCAGCGATTAAAAATCTGATCTGATTTTGGAAATGAATCTGAGACGGTAGAACGGACGGATGTTTGATTTAGAATTATTCTCAGTCAGCAGGCAGGACTTTGTGTTCCACTTAAAGAGCCCTTCAGCCCAGAAACCCAGTTAGGTATTTAGTCAGTACGCACTGTGAGGGTTCCTCCTCAAAGGAGACTCCTCCAGATTGAGTAGATGTTGATTCTGGTCTTGGTACGTTTAATAAATCATCGCTAGTTGAGTTGTTTTTGGTAACACAACACAGATGGATGTTATTGAGTCCGACCTCAAAGGATCTGAGAGTCCATCTCACAGTAAGACGTCGCATCAGACTGACTGCTGAGGACCGGAGCGTCACTGGAGACCAGCAGACACACTATTACTGGAAAATACCGTCTGTGTGTGTGTGTGTGTGTGTGTGTGTGTGTGTGTGGGGTGGGGGGATGTCAGGAAGTGCATTATGGGAAGGAATGAAGGGTGTGGGATGGAGAAAATGTGTGGTATTCACATCCAGGCCCAGTGGGGGGTCGTCCCTAGTTCGCTATGGGAGGAACCGGATGACACACACTCCTCCGTGCACACACAGACACACTCACACACCAGTACCACGGCTTCCTTCCCTGTGATGTATTTCAACCCTCAGGCCTGTTAATCTGCGCTGCTCTACACAGTGGAGCTAATATGGTTTTGATTAAAGCGTTTACAGCTTTCAAAGTCGGTGGATTTCCCCGGTTACCCAGATTAACATGGTTTCACATCATGGATTAGCTTCAGTTTACTCACAGGGGACTCTGATATCATGAGATTCAGAACGCCGTCCTTTCAATATCAGCCAGAAAATAAATAGTTATTGATTCATACTCTTGGTATAATATCCAGTCTTTAGTCATAGACGAGAAGAACATGGATATAGTGGCGGTGATTAATTAACTAATGCTTATGTCCCGATGGCATATTTGTTGACTGAATGTTGGCCGATAACGGCGGTAAAGTAACCACCTCAGCTGGCCTCTCATCTCCAAGTCTTAGTCCAGACACTCTACCAAGAAAATGTCTTGAAGCAAGAGTCTCTAGTCTGGCAACCTGAAATACAAACTTCCCGAGGAGGCTGCAGTGTGATGCTCAGATAATGAGCACTAGTCCACGGGCACAAACCCCCGACCTTAAAGCAGCTATTGTAGAGTCAGACGATATCCAGCCTTCAGCTTCTCCGGGAGAATATTATCAACCTCTGGCTGTATTTCTTAACTACCTCCATGACCTCTGCCAGCAGTGATTGACAAGGCTTCCCCCGAGTTCTCTGGCTTTGTCCTCCACACAGGATGTCGGCTGGTTTCCTTCCACCGTCCAACAATATCCTTTGTCACTTTTTTCTGCTAAAAATACAGATGGACTGGTTGGTTTGCTTAAAATTTGATCTACATTCTCTGGGGCTATTGCACTGAAGGCAGGATACTCGATGGCCGTTGAGAAGTGAAAATCTTTGGCTGACTTGTCCGTCATTTGTGAATAATTCCCAAGAGCTCACCTGGAAAGAACAAATGTAATTTGCTACTAAGTAAAGGTATTTCCATGAAACTAAAGCTCAATTTAAACCAAGTTCAATATTCATTTATACCAGTGCAGTGACCAATCAGAGCGCTTGCTCGTTAATAACAGGCTCGTTGCTCCCGGTACTGATGCTTGTAGTGTGGTCTGTTGTCGGGGAACAAAATCGAATTAGCTTAAACATTGTCCAAAAAAAAAACTATTTTAAATAACCAAATCATATCGTATGTCCCCAGGGTCTGATCCGGTTGGTTGGTTCGTGATGCCTTCTATGAGCCCAGTTGGTGGAGTGTAGAACATAATGAAACACCAGCGGGTACAATAGCATCTTAGCGTGCAAGTTTGCTTGATGGAGCTAGCTGCCGTTAGCCCGCTTCGTTGATTCATAGCACGCTAGGTTGCTAGCTTTAGTCTGTAATAAACATGCTAGCTGGCTAACTAGCTTAACAGGACATGTGAATAGTCTCGTATTTATAATCTTGCTTATAAAAGAATGTAGTTTAAAATGACTCGATAGCTCTCACCAAGATGAGAAACATGTAAAATCACTTTCACCAAAGACGGTCCAGGTTGATAATTTGCAGCTGTATTAACTTAGTTTATGGTTCTTGGTTTGTTTGTAATAAGTCACCGTGAGATCAGAAAGTCTTTTGCTTAGAAGAGAATAAAACTGCTGTAAATGAGATCAACCATCTCTTACACTGCTCAGCATTTATGTATTTTCCCTCTGAGAGCACTTCGGTTCATCTCTTATTCAGAGCAGGCTGTGAGCCTTGAAGTGTGAACTTTTTAAATGATTAATTAATGATTCATTCAGGCCTTTTGTTAGCGAGTCTTTGATCTGGGAACACATTACAAACCTTAAATCATACACCAAGAACAGCTGAGGCTCTCTAAACTGGAGTCAAGACGTAGTGTTTCACGTCTTTAAAATGTTGTTTAAACGGTTAAGAAAACTTTAAAGTAACTGGAAGACTTTTTATTTTTATTTCAATACTGTCTTTCATCTGTTAATGTAATGGATTTATCCTCTGGGGACCATGAGTATTTGTACCAAATTTCATGTCATTTCCATTGTTAGACCGCCTTTGAAACCCCCTTAAAATATTGAATATTTAAAGTGTTTCCTTTGACTAATTTATAAATGGACAAACAAAGAAATACGAATGCACAATCTGCAGGCAGAATAAGTCGAGTAAGAAGAAACGAGAGGAAGTAGAACGAGTCAGGAGGGGGGAATCCATCCACTCAGACTCCCCAGAGGATACAGCAAAGGTATTTCCCAGATCTGTCATTTATTGCAGCGCTCGCTGGCGGTCGTTATACGGTCGGCTAATCAACTTTTAGCTTTCCTCCCGAGCACCAGCGATACTCTGAGAGCTCTAAATGAAGACGGACGAGGATGGAAGTGTGACGCTGAGATGGATGCTCGTAGATCAGCGGTTCCGGAGCGGTCGTAGCTGTCAGTAACACGGTGGTTATTATCATCAGACTTATTGATTGGTGTGTAGGGAGGTTGTTTTCTACTCTCTGTGTGTGTGTGTGTGTGTGTGTGTGTGTGTGTGTGTGTGTGTGTGTGTGTGTGTGTGTGTGTGTGTGTGTGTGTGTGTGTGTGTGTGTGTGTGTGTGTGTGTGTGTGCGCGTGCGTACAGGTGTATAGATCTACCTCAGTTTCTGTCTCTCACGTGGCGTCTAAAATCGTTCATTTGTTTGTAGTTTTGTGATTAACTGCGTTTTTCTTTCTTTTCTATCGGCTGTTTTCTACAAACTGAATTTACTTCCTGGACTGTGTGTGAGTTTTACATGTCTTGTGGGGACATAAATCTAGGTACATAGTCACATTGTAGGGACACGCCCAATGCAAGTCCCCACACCCTAAATCATGACGTGTTAGGGTGAAGCCTTGGTGTAAGGTTGGGGTAAATCTCCAGGAAATGAATGTCAACGTAATGTCCCCCAAAGTCATGAAAACGCGTCTCCGTGTGTCTTGGCTGGTGTTTACTTGCTGAGGTAAGCTGATTTTCCTTCTTTTTTTTAAGGTCGGGGGTCATCAAAGTCTGACACTGTGAACCCCCTTAGACAAAATTGAGATAATAGCGCCCATCATCCGACCGTAGTACCCCATTTTTGTTTACATGTTGGCAGATTAGCACCATAAAAAGTAAGACAAATGATCTATTAGTACTTCCTGTTTGCGGTGTCGTAATCTTTTTACTTTGATGCTGAAGAAAAGTTCAAACGTGATGATTCTCAGGCAGGTTCTGTTGTTCTATGAAGTTTTTTCTCTAATCATGAAGTTTGATTGCGATGGACATTGGAAGTAATGACGTCCCAGAGGAGTGTAAGTCACACTGAATCTAAAGGTGTGTGTGTGTGTGTGTGTGTGTGTGTGTGTGTGTTCAGATTGGACTCAGCTACTTCGTGTAAACTCTGCGTAGGAGTGTGAATTTTGAATGGAATTGGGGCAATGGGCCGGCGAAGGCTTTTGAAGGCAGCTTAATTGAGCTGTGAGTCACATCCTCTGCTGCTGCAGCTTGTGGCCGTGTCGGTAACGGGAACAAATCAGCAGCTGCAATAACTAACCTGCTGTGTGAAGGTCTCTCCCTCCTAATTCACCTAGCTTCTGTTATTAATCAATGATTTATTTACAGAAAACATGCACATCCTGTATGTCTTTGCACAAAAACAAAGAATTCAGAAGAAATTTGACAAAGATGTGAATGTTCTGTGGGGTTATTCACTTTAGAAACACAAAGGCTTTAAATGAAACCTGATCCCTTCTGTTCCAGGAATGGACCCGTCCACGGGCCAGGAGAGGAGAACCCCGGCCACCCCGTCCTCGTCCTCCCGGTACCACCGCCGGCGGTCTTCTGGCTCCAGAGACGAACGTTACCGATCGGGTAAGAGGGACGGTTTGTCCTTGACTACACGTCTGTGGGACATTTTGTCTCTGTGGTGTTTGTCTGTCTTTCTATCGACTCTGTGTTAACATCGGGGACACGGAGTTCATATCATCGACGTTGTGTTGATCTCCGCCGTGCTGGCAAAATAATGAGTTAAATTAGCTTTGTTAATCACCTCATGAGCTCAGTGGGTCATGTGTGATAACTAAGCAGGACATGGTTACATTCTCTAATTTAAATTCTTTCCAATAAAGCGAGGATGTGATTATAATATAGTACAAAGAGTTATCTGCATAACTGGAGTTAATATTAATTTGTTTATATGTAAAGAAGGGACGTAGAAGTACTGCCTGTGTATTAATTATCTTAAGTCTTATTATCTCCACCAATGTTACACATCAGAATTGGAGAAATTGTCTCCAATGGCTGAGGTCAGGCACCTCCAGCAGGGAGGGTCACTATGGAGTTGCATTATGGGAAATGTAGGATCCAGTGTTTTTGGAGCCAAGCCGTTTTCTCATATGAACACGAGACAATGGCCGACAATTTACGCGTTGATTTCCTCTCCAGTTAGACGTTCGCGTTGGCGCCTTCGTGTTAATGACTCTTCCTCTTCCTCCTCGGATGTTTGCATTCTTTCGTTTTCCCGACATTCGCCATTTGCCAACGCGTCCACTTGCTCGCTGTGTATTCTCCGTAACATGACCTCTGCTATTAGCAGATGGGCTCAATCCGACATTACAAAGACTTTAAGGAGCTGGCAAGTTTAACTCTGTGTAACTCTGCTTTTTCACATACAGCTGCTCTGGGTGATGATTAAAACAGTTGAGGGTTGCAGTGCACGTGTGGAAGAGGCTCTATATACTATAGGGACTAAAAGACAGAATATCTCGGCCACGGCGGCTTCAATTTTGTGTCCAATCCGTCCCTCATGGATCCTCAAATTTAAAGAAAGTAAAATCCTGAATCCGTGGTGTGTGCTTTTAATTTATGCTCTCTGGTGAGGAGTGCCTTGTGTTGAACAGGACAGAAGAATGCTGTATTGTGTTGTGCAACTGGTTAATGTAGGTTTGTTGGCAAACAGCAGCTCTGCTCAACGGCAGTTGAGAAACAGAACCATGTGGAAGATGTTGAAAGAAAAGAAATGAAATGAAGTCAAACATTTCCTGCTCTTTCATGTAAATAGTTGAAGAAAAACAGAGTTGTTGTTGTTTCCAGGTGAAGTTATCCTCAATGTCGTGAGTATAGACTGATACTGATGTCGATATTTATGATAAAGATACATCGGCTCATAGTCGTGCTTTTTAACATGAACAAACAATCTCGAGGAGGGCTGTACCCAAACCACATTCCACAGTTCTGTTTTTGGATTTGATCCCAAACGTTGATGAGCTCCACACTTCACCCCCGATCCCCTCTGAGGACAGCCATGCTGATCTTCTCCAGTCTCTCTCTGCAGACCGGGCTGCAGCAGATCCAGTGTTTGGCACAGATTTGCGAAAACAAGAAAAGAAAAGCTTTTGACAAATCTGTCGCGGCTCTAACAACACGCATTGTCTGGTTTTGTTCCATGTGGTGTCCTGTAAAGATTAATATTGGATTACCTGAGGGTTTCAAATTATTTTCAGTGGCATCGCATTCGAAATGAATCTGTAAGAATATTTGCTGTGGTGACATTTGGGTGGTTTGTGATCCAGATAGTCCAATCAGAAGAGATCCTGGATCCGTGGGGGAAACCAGGTTTACTTATTGTTCGAGTCCCACATGCTGCCGGAGAGTTTGTTTGAGTTCGTTCTGACAGACAATACATTCTGACAGTGAAAACCTTTTAACGCACAAAAGCGAAAGAAAAGCTGCGTGAGCACCTTCACGCGCCGGCCACATGTTTAAGTTAGCTCCTCATCCCGACATCAGTGCACACACAAGCCAGACTAACGTACATCTGAGCCCCATTCATCCTGACAAATGTCTTCCTTGTGTCGTTGTCGGGTCCCCAGCTGTGCCCTCTGACGTTGAAACTAACCCAGCTGTGGCTCCATCGCAGCGCTTTATCTCGCTCTTACAAACACTCATTTACAAAACGTCTCCTTCGCCCGAGGCTCCCCGAACTTATTCCAGTCGGAGACCTCGAGGCCTCGTGGGAGCCGCCGTCAGAGCTGTGAAACTGAATGTGGATAAACGGGAACACGGCTGGTAGTCCGGCTGCTGCTTTTCTACTTTATTGCTTTGATGGATTTCTCTGCACCTTCGTTCACCTTCGTTCACCTTCGTTTACACGGGACGCCACGTTAGTGAGAGATCTACTTCCTGCCTTAGCTTACTGGGTCAGAAATATTGGATTCTTTGATTTTGACAAAGACCTCCAACAACACACGGTTTTAATCTGTAATACTACGTTGTATTGTATAAATATTTGCCTCTGAGATGTTGTAAAAGTATAGAAAGTACCTCAAAGTTATACTTGAGTACTTAGTTATTTTCCACCGTTAGAAGAATATCGAGCTCAGTGTTTTTGGAGGAAAATTGATGAAACATTTCTCTCCATTTGAACAGCTTTGTGTATATCAGGAACACAATAGATTAATGCTCACCGTTAGTTATCAAATGTGCGTTACCCACCGTCAGTACGAGCCTCTGGTTTCACTACAGCTCACACTCTGGTACAGTTAATTTCACACTGCATTATACAGCAGCAATAACAGCTGATTAACCAACGCAGACGTGGTGGATTGTTAATATGAATGTTAAGCATCAACAACACCATTGTCTTACTGCACAGATATTAAGGTTAATCGATGTCTTTCTGGCGGGCGGAGAAAAACTGGTTAAAACGCTGAAGTAATGTTTGTGTGTGTCCAGATGTGCACACAGAGGCCGTGCAGGCGGCGCTGGCCAAACACAAAGAGAGGAAGATGGCGGTGCCGATGCCTTCGAAGAGACGGTCGCTGGTGGTCCAGACCTCAATGGACGCCTACACACCGCCAGGTACGAACACGGTTTCATCTCTGCAACAAGCACGGACACAATGATTAGTCACGCTTCACCAAAAGATGACTTTTTGTATCGTATGACATGTTACACCTGATTCCCAACTACAGCTTCAGAATGAGACGAATGCTTCAGAAAGGACGGTAAAAGACTCAGTCAGGGTTAGGAAGAGATCGTTGAAATAACTTTGAGTAACTAACTCAGTTCCGTTACTTAAGTACGCGAGTTACGTGACAAAATCAAGGTTGACTTCTCGTTTCCCACGGTGCATGAACATCAATCTCCTGGTGAGAGAGCGTTTTTTGTTTGACCCATCCAGCTTAACTCTCTCCCGCCCTTCGT